>NC_044572.1:123970999-124168499 GCF_901933205.1 Camarhynchus parvulus
CAGAGACGAGTTAATGAGTTAAAATAAATTATTTATTCTCATGCCAGAAAAGAAATTAAAACCTTCCAGTTAATGCATAGTTAAAAAAATGTGTGCCATCAAATAATAAGTTTAAGTGGGTTGAACAAATGTCAAGATGGGAGTAAATAAATTAAAAAATAAACTATCATCAGAGGCAATTGAATGTGGGAGGCATAGTGCATCTGTAATGAAACAAAGAATAAAGAATAAGCAGGTTTATGAGAGAAAGATAGGTAATAAATATTAGGAAGTATATCATAGCACAGATAAATACTATTTCTCCCACTTACAAAAAGTTCAAAAGATTATAAAGAAAGACCAACATCTAAAAAATATGTAGTTGACCACCTGGATAGAACTTGCCTTGAATAATAATTTTTTTCATTGCTTTGAAATTCAGAAATCAATATGAGGGAAAGGATCCTGGAAGTAGCACTAGAAGGAGAAAAAATGTGATGAAAAACATCACAAGATGATTAATAAATTAAAATCTTTTTGAATTAGTCCAAACTAATGTCAGGGTAGGTTTATCCTCTGCTGTTGGGTGCTATACAGAGTTATGAATACAATCCCATTTCTAAAGCCTATGGTTCATACCTACAACCCATGCCAATAAAAGCAGAACTGCCAAGAAAATAACTTTGTATCCTTCAGACCATTCCTGGTCAGTGACGGAAGGCAAATGCATTGTGTTTAGGAATAGATTGAGTTATAGGAATAATATTTCTTTCTTATAAGAAATAAAATAGGTAAACAAAACAATAAAATAGGAAAAATGACAAAAATTGGTTCAGTCACACACATACAGGACTCTAGTTTAAGGAGAATACTTTCTCCATTTTTGTCCTCCTTCTCAGGATACTCCAAATCCTGATTTAATTACAAAAACAATTTGTCTTATTGGAGAAGATGGGAACAGTGATATATTTGTCACTTATGAAAGATATAGTCTTGCTTTCCCTTTGGAGTATTATAAATTGTTCATTATCAAATGTCTCAACACCTAGAAAATCAGAGGCTCAGAATTGCTGGATAGATCTCATGTCACAGAATTATCTGCAGGAATTTCTCTTATATCAGCCTGGCCTGGATAAATATTCTTAAAGTTGATAAAATGGATTGAAGAACTTTGTGAGAGCTGTAATTCTATTGTGTGGTGAACCCAAACAAACCCAAGATATCATGTGAATGAGTGCAAATACCTGAAAGTTATACTTATGGTTAAAGTGAAATTAAGAATGTGGACTTGGAAAAATCCAAGATATCTCACTTCACCTTTATGGAGTAACTTGGATCAAAAGTGTTATGTGGGTTTCTGCTTGCCATAAAAATAGTCAGCAGTTAGAAAATGTGAAAATGGGTCTGTGAGATCAAAGGACAGAGATATGTTTTTAGTACAGTGAGAAAAGTGTAGTTTTAAAATTTGGTTTGTAGCTCTTTGTATGAAGAAGGCCAAGTGTTATATCTGACCAGGCTGCTCTGCTCCATATGCAGTTTATAGAAAAAGATGAATGTATGTGACAGGTAGATTACATGTCTGTTAAAAAAGAGTAAAAGTTTTTGGTGTGGACATTAATAATATACTCCTGAGTCATCAGAAGTCTCTTTGGTGAATATCTCAGTAGGAGACAATAGAAAAGATCATCAGCAACTTTTCTTCAAAAACAATGTGTTCATTTTTGGGGTTCATTTAATCACTGCAGTATTTGTTATTTAAATTTTATTTTTAATGGAGTAATTTCTAAAAGTCATCCTAATTTCATTGGGTTTTTTCTGGCAAATGCAAAGGAGATGCAATATAAATGTAATTTGCTGGGGTTCCTGCACATCTCTACACCCATTCTTCTCAGCAGACTTGTCACAGTGTGATTGCTGCTACTGTTTCAAAACGCCTGGAATTTATAGAAACTTGGCTATGAGAGATTCCTGAGCATTGTCTGTGTCCCACTCTTGTGTGACTTACATTATGGAAGTCTCTGTAAATAGGAACATGTAAGGCAGCACAAGCTGTTAATTTCCTTCACCCTCCACATGGCTTTTGAATATTTCTGGCTCAGCAAATAAGCTATTAGAAGTTTTGACACATGGCTGCAGAAGACTCATTTTCCTTGCAGTGTGTAATTTGCTGCCCTTTTTACAAAGTAGACACTCCATTTTCATGAACAGCCACACTTTTACACTTGAATACTGTCTGTTTCTTCAGCACTTAAAGGTCTGTACTGTACATTGTAGATGGCCGTCACTGAGTTATCTGTGTTCTCTCCATCACATCAATTTTAAGCCTATTAAGAAACTACTTTCTCTTTTGGTGCATGGAGTCTTACCTACTCAATACACGTAAAGTTTTTGAATGGTGCAGGAACTGAGAATGTTAAGATTTTAGATTTTGTTATGAGGAGGTGCCAAAGTAGAAGAATTACAAGGCAAGTCAGTGCACCTGTGTATAGGTCTTGAGAGGCTGGGACACTGTAATGAAGCCAGGGTCTGAAAGGAAGGCACAGTGAAAAGCATAACTCTGATTGTGCTGCTTTACCCTTTGAAGAGATTTTTAAGTTCAAGGACATTTATTATGCATGGTCAGATCTATCTTTATTTGAACTTCCTAAGAGCTTGGACATCAAATTTTTCTTACAAGGCACAGTAAATGAAAGTATGAGCAAAGTCAGCCTATGAAGAGAAAGGTCTCAAAAAATTCTGTAAGGGTTTTACTTTATTGCAGTGAGGCATCATCAAAAGATTGAAGGAAATTAATGACGACCATGAAAATAATGAACATTTATCATGCTGTGGATCATTGTCCCAAAGGAAATGAAAGGGATTCAGCCTCTTGGGAAATTCTATGCCAGCCTGAACAAAACACTTGAAAATCTATTACTTGAAGCTTAGTTGAGGCAACTTTCAGATGAATGAATTGAAAGACTCTACAATAATGAGTCCTTTAACTCACTTACTTCATATAATTTTGCTAGAGAAAGCAGAAGAAAGATGTGCTGGTATGGAAAAGTAGGAGGAAATGGTGACAGAAGAGGAAAGTTTGAGTTAAAGCAATCTAAATTCATATATATATATATAAAAATGTAGATAAATAGGAAGAAGAAATGTTTCTATAATCTATAAAATGAGGAAAAAAGTAACAAAAAGAAAAAATAGAAGAAAATTAAACTATGCATAAAAGGATTTCAAATTATCAGAGTTAAAATATGACAGAATGGAATAAGGAAATAAAGACCATCTATATACAACAATATGAAAAAAAAGCAGTGATAAAAAATTTAAAGAGAGAGAAAAAAATAACTAGCAGTTGGAAACAAGCTATGGACAAATATAGGGAGAAAATTGCAGTTTTGTACATTATAATTGTGGCATACAGCAAACAAATGATTTTGCACAAATAAGACGCAACAACCTACATTGAAAACTGATGTGTAGTACTGTCTGATGTTCACATGCTGAGACTGTCTCAGAAGACAATTTATTGCATGTTAATAATAACTAGTATACTAAATTAGGTTTTCCTTACCACCAAATTAAATGTTTATTTTTAGTGTTTAGTGTTGTATCTCCTAGCCAAGATTAGGAGACCTTAATTAGATTCTTTTGCTAATAAATGTGATTCTGGAAATTAGCCCCTATTTCAGCCTATCCTATTTTCATAGAAGTTTATTACAGAATTATTTTTCAGTCAATCAATCTTTTTAGTTGATTTTTACATAAACAAATATTTACTTCCAACTTTCTCAAAATTACAGAGCTATCCTTAGTAATTGAGTTTTTTATTGTGTTCTGCTCCCACCCATTGAGAAAAGAAATAAGGGACACATGCATTTTCCAATGCCTGTAGGATGGGATTATTCTAAAGAAACTATACAAACAAGTGATTACACAATTTTTCACAAATGTAAAATTCAAAGTTATCTGTCAACAAATATGAAGATGAATGATTCAGCACATGTAATAAGAGGATACTAATGACATAAATATCTAGTTGAGTGCCTGTATATACTTGAGGGACCTTTCTACTTTTCCAGATCTCAGTTGAAGGTACAAGTCTTGTGGAACATAAGTTTTTATGGAGGTGCTCGTGAGAACACCAGTCAAGACTAAAGCAAGAGAAACTCTTTTAGATCTAGCAGTACTGATTTCCAGGGCACAGTAGAGAGCTCCTGCTTCTTCCACGGTCAGCATATTTTTTTTACCATCAGAGGGACAGATAAATACCAGGTCTTACTCACTTAGACCATGTAAATTGCTGGTGTAGCCCATTGTGAATTATTGCTCAGGTCTCTACTATTTCCCTGCATTGCATACTTTTCTATTCATATCAACCCACTCATAAATAATGAGGTGCACTCTCCATTACGGTAGCCTGGAAAAAGGCTTGCATAAATTTATTTCCAACCTGAAGGACCTTACCTTCCTCAAACTAAAAGCAAATTTGAGATCCTGGTCAGAAACTACAGCAAACAGTCAAGATCTGCAACTTGTAGGTAAAAACCTGCTTCTCTGTTCTCTCCTACCTGTTCCACAATGGGCAAGTGCTGACTTTGTCCTACACCTCTGCACAGAGCCATGGCCTGAAGCAGAAGATTTTTCCAGAGTGAAATCATCTGGCTAATGATGGGAAGTTACAGAAGTCTGTCCCCAATGGTCCTCGTTCATTATTTCTTGTGAAGGACCTGTGTCCTTGATTAGCTAGAGCCTCTTAAGCCTAGAATTTCTGAATTTTTGTTGATTCATAGGGATGCTTCTTTATCATTCATGTCTCTGGGCTGGTGGTTCAAGAATGAAATAGGAAATTAAATAGCTGAAAAAAATGAAGCTTGTGCGTACAAGAACAACATTCAGTCAGTTTGGTCCAATCAATACTGCATGACAGTTCTGAATGGACTTCTTCAAGAGATAGATTTCACTGAAAAGCAGGGATTTTCAGAGATCTGCACATCTATTTTGAGAAAGATCTAGTGTAACTGTAGCATCTCTGAGAGATTTTTTAAAGTATACTCCTTGACTCCAAAGGCAGGTGGATCATAACATATCTGAGTATCCAGAAGCTCCTGCTCATACATATCTGAAGGCTCAAAATGGTAAAGCGAGTTAGCTACTGCTCCTGTGTGCAGGTTTTCACCCTCTCTTAGCATTTCTTTCTCCTAAGAGACTTCTAAAATAAAATGGAAAGAGGAAAATGAAAAAAAAATCAAAATAAAAATTACATAGTGTTATATGAATGGGATGGAAATGGAATGGTCACAAGGAACAATCAACAATAATTTACACTTTGCAAATTAAGAATACAGACAACTTTACCAAATTCCAGTACTTGTAAATGTCAGAAAAGGCTATTAGACTAAGCACTATTAGAAAAACACTTTAGATTTAATCAATAATGACATGAGATTTCTTAAATGCCAGCCAGAAAAAACATAAATTTTCTTATCTTAGTATTCTAAATTTTTGGAATACCTAAATTTTGTCATCTTGAAACTGCTGAAATAATTGGGTAGCATTGAATATGTTGTTTTTGTAAAAAATAGCGTATCATTGTAAGGAAAGAATAAGAAGTGTTTGACATTGAAACAGTCCATGAAATTCATTCCAACTTTCTTTATTTTTATGACATTTTAAATTCTGAGAAATGAGCAGTCAATATTTTCCTGTATCTACATGAACACAATGCTTGACACTTTGCTAAGGCTAATTTTTTTGTAATTTAGAGGACTATTTTCAGTCTTTTTTTTTAACCCATGCTTTCAAAGTAATAGGGTCTAGAAATGAAATGAAGAATGATCTGCAGCTGTTCTTTCTTGTGGCATAAGTGAATTGCACTCATTTGGTTCAGAGAATGTCAGTCTCTTGCACTCCAGTCTAAGACTTCACCTTCACTGTTCTGGGCTTTTTTTTTATTTTTAATTGAGAATATTGATAGCTCTTAAGGATTCAGATTCTGGAAAGCTTTGTCTATTAACAAATTCTTGAGTTGTACTTACTGAAGACTTCTGTGTAAAATTTGAAGTTCTCTGAGTCATCAGAGTAATTTATTTATAAAAACCTATATTTTTAGGAAAATAAAAAATGAAAAAAAAATTTCACATTGACAGTGTTAGGTCTTGTCACGCATTTTGCACATAAGCAGATTCACTCATTATGTGTACCAGTGATAATATGACTGACAAAACAAATGAGGATGTAACAATTTGGTCAGTACTGCCAGTCTAATCTCAGTAATACACATCCTGAGAACAGTTCAGAGAATCGTCCTAAAGGGTTGGAAAGAAAGCTAACAGTCTGGCAACTGAATCCAGAAATGCAACTTCTCACACTTCAGCCTTCTGCTTTAAATCAACCATGAGAGACTGTGGTGTGGTCAGGAAGAGGCTTCCACATTCAGCGTGTCTGGGTTGTGTAGAGAGAGGTCCTTGGAAAGGTGACTCCTCTGACTCCTCTATGGAAAGACTTTCCTGGTCTGTAGTAACTCTACACATTCTTGTAGGCCAGCGTGGTCTGGGTTGTTTGGGTTGTTTAAAACTGCTTTCCCTCAAATCACACTAATTAGTGTATTCCCACAAATACACTAATTCCTTGCTTTGTGTAACACGCTGTGGTAGGTCTGCAGGACAAGTGAGAACAGAGATGGACCTTAATTCTTCATGCCACAGGAAAAGACAGATTTATAGCAAAGAATTTCCCATAATAAAACCAGTCTTTCTTGTTTACAAAGTATCCTCATTTCCTCTCCTTTACCCACCCCCTGTACCCCATCTGGCCGGGTGATGTCTCCACAGCAGAGGTGGCAGCAGCTCTAGAGTTGTGTTGGGCTGTAACTCAGCTGAGATGTTGGCTGATCGCCTTCTCAGTGAGCAGGAAGAGGTGCACGTGGCATGAGAGAAAAAGGAGCTTTTTAACCAATAGATTCTTATGCCTACTTCAAGTCTATTTGTTTAACATCAGCTAAAAAATGAAGTAAGGCTCATAAAATCCTCAGCTGTGCCATCATGGCAAACAATAATCCTAAGTACATGCAGAGGAGATGTGTAAAGAACCTAGACAACTTTCCTTTCAGACAGTTAGATCTTGATCAAGAGAAGATTTTTCTGAAGATATGGTGGTTATTAAATACACCATGTTGTCTAATTTAAGTATGTGTGTATTATTAGGATTTACTCCCTACAGCCTACTGAATGAAGCTTTGAAAAAAACCTACATTTTGGACCGAAAAAACTTGAAGTTCCTTAACCCTAGGCCTGTTGGTTATGCAAAATGAATGTGAGCATTTTCCCTTAACCATATATGGGTTCCCCCCTAAACAGAAATCCAACAGAAAATAAAGCTTTACAGTACTTGAAACAACACTTTGATTGAATTTAATTACAGTTTTTGGCATTTTAGAGTCTTAAAATATCACTTAAATGAAAAAAAAATATAGTTGCAGATTATTTATTCAATTTGTCTTTGCTGCTCTCAGACTCATGCTTAAACCTTGGTGCCATTATGTCAGAAGGATCTACACTGGATGTCAGGATGCAATGGTACCACCAGGCTGGGAATTAAGGCAGACTCAGGCTGCTCAATTCCATCTCTGACTGCCTGGATGGTCCTTTGCCTGTTCTGCCTGGCCCCCTTCCCCACCCAAACCCTCCAAAAAATGCTCCCTCATTTTAGAAATGGCAAAATCAGTACTCTATTTTCAGCAGTGAACAGGAACCAGGTTTCTGGTACAATTCAGTGACTAATGCTGTCCAGTGTGCACTTGGATGAATAATCTCAGGAAGAAACAATCTTCAATACTATTCTGCCCTTGAAATTGCTCTTTGAGTATATTATTATCTAAGATCTACATAATTTGGAAGTTGTTTTCTTTTAAATATGAACGTAGTGTTAAAAACACATGTAGGCATGTAAGTATGAGAATTTGGACAACAGCTCTCTGTTGTTCATACTTCATGAAATCTACTTAATGGAATTTTTTCATTGTGGGAGACTGCTTGTTTAGAAGGATTTAATACTCACCACATGTAAGGAAATGAGGAACTTAATCTGGTCAACTTGTTACAAATTAAAATATTTATTCCATAAGAACAGCATTACATGTACTCAGTCTGTACAACAGTACCTTTTCATAACTAATTAGATGAACTCTTGCTTTATTTCAATGGCACCTCACACCTACATTTACCCTTTTGAAGTTTTGTGTGTTGAGATTTTACTGACTACCACAGTTTCAAAAGGCAGTTGCATCCCATAGCTGTAATTTACTTCTGCTAATAGACCTTCACTTTGGAATTCCTCAGATTCATGCAGATAAGTCAATGGTTATTGAACATGCATACTCATTTCAGCAAGGACTTCTTGCTAGGATGAAGAGGAGCGCAAAAGGTTTAAGATTTCCCACGATAGCTCTTTGATGCAGCTTTGATTTGGCAAGTTCATCATACATTAGTATAGAGATGACACCAGTAAAATCTCCAGTGCTTCCTAACCATAAACTTCATTCGTTTTGTGGCTGGTCTCTGCATGACTACTGAATAGACCTTTCCTTTACTGCTAGGTGATTCCAGATACTACTTTCTTCTACTAAGTCAGCAGAAGTAAATCTCTAATTATGCTTTGGGAACAGTCAACAGAGTCAGCAAAACAAAACTGATTATGCATTACAAAAAATCCAGCAGTGAATAGCTCATGCAAATTCTTCACGGAGTTACAGAAAATAGATTCTCTATTAGCAGAAAAAAGGTTCTGGCATGCTGTCACCTTGGTAAGTTCTTGAACTATTTCTGTTTTATTTGTTACATTAAATTGCAATTTCATACATTCTCATTTATATTTTTTTGGCAAAGTTTTTTCTTGTAAGAAGCATTGTACAGGAATCTTCTAAAACACTGAGAATTCATTAACTCTTACTCCATTAAGATGTGAGTTTTATAAATATATCTTGGATATGGTTGGTTAGCACTGCAGCAAAATAAAGTTCATGTTTTCCTAATAAGTCTTTCTTTTTTAATCCTGGTTCCACAGAGGGAAGAGGATGAAAGAGTAGGAAAACAACATATGTGTAATCCTGTTTAACTAGTCTGCTGTCCTCTATTTTGCCCGAATTCCAATAATCTCCATAAACTTTGTGTAAGTATTTTGTAAAACTTCTTGATAAGACAAGTCTTGGACTATAGCTCTTCACCATTTCCATGGACTCTTGAACAACTTGTGGATTTTAGATCCATTTGTGGTTTTATCTGCTTTTCCCTTGTTTCAGTGAATGACCACTTGAAGTCTATTTTTCCTCTATGTATATCTAATTTACTTATTTCTCAATTGTGTTTCTGTGTTTAGACCTAAATGAAGAATGACCTAATGATCTTCTTTCAGTCTTCTTTTCCACAAAGAGTTAATAATAAAAAAAAAATTGCTTAAGAAAGGATTCCTTAGAGCATGCAGAAAGAGATAGTTTGCTGATTGCCCTCCACTTGCTCCCTTCATATCTGCTTGTCTGTTTTGCAGTCTTAGATTCCAGCAGAGAGGAAAACAATGAGGGAACAGCAAAGAAAAGCTAACAAAAATATAGTTAGGGAGATTTTATTTATGTTAAACACTTATATTAAATTGAATATTTGATAATTTGCATATTAAAAGGGCAAAACAAAAAATCTCTAACATTAATTTTGCTCAGAATTACATTAGATCTAAAAAGTCAGATAGCTTTTGAAGATAAATACCACCACCACTCCCAACCCCAGAAAACAATCAACACCACTGCTGGTTTTTCTAAAGTATACTCCAAAAACTTGCTCCCTCCCCCCTCCAGAGCCTTAAATATTACAGGAAATTTTAATATTAAAATATTTTGGAGTGGTTTTTGTTTATCTGGTTTTCTTTCTTTGGTTGGGTCTGGGATTGATTTTACTTTTTCCTTTTTTTTCTGAAGCTAGTGTCTTTTTGTCTTGTGGCTAATTAGGCTCCAGCTGCAGATGTAACTGTGCTATTTCTATTTTCTGAGCATAAATTGAAACATTTTTTCCTTTTCTTGAAAGCTGATAAATATTTTTGCAAATTATTATGATGCTTTGAACTCCAGATTAGAAATTTTCTCATAATCTTTAATTTTTTCTGCATTTGTCCTAGACAGTTTTTTATGAAGTATGTGACCACTTTTTAATTCAATTAATACCCAAAGAACATTATTCCTACACTAAACAAGGAATATTTCATAGATATGTACTTGACCTTATATGTCTGGTCAAATCCTTTGAGTTCCATGTTTAAACAGAATAAAGTTGAAATATCTGATATTCAATGATTGGAAAATCTCTTATAATTCAATTGATTTTAGCTATGTTGTTTCTGATCCTCATAGATAATGAAAGTAGGATCAAGTTCTGTGTGCATTCTCTTTCATAATCTTTGAAATATACTCATTTGCATTTTTCTTTGCCTTTCAATTTAAAAATTTAGAAAGGTGAAGGGCACTAGATTTAATAAGTTCCCTAACACTAGAATATACCTTGAATTTATAGTATATGATTGAGTTCAATCAACAATATTGCTCTTGACCGTCAGCAGCCAGTGTTATGACACTACCACTGGGATAAACTTATGAAAACTATTAAAATCAAACTTACAAAGAAATCCACTTTTAATTACAGGCTCTGACAAAAATGTAATTTTTATTAAATTGCAATGTAAATAAGTATTTTTAACACTACTGTGAATAAGAACCTCTCTCAACTGACATTTCTGCCTTAGAACAAATATGTGGTGAAGGTGAAAGAGACATTATAGATGAACACTAAAGAAAGTTTTTATACGGACAAGTGGGCATTAACACTGCATCCTCTTGCTGCAAACTTTCTATTTACAATGCTATTTAAAATCAGACACAGTCAATGCTCTTCTGATCTGTTTTTACATGCTTAAATTCCATTTGGAATTGACAACATAGCTATTATGTTTCTCACAGCAAGAAGAAAAAAGGCAAGGTTCTGTTGTAATATTAATTAGAAAGTGATATTGTAGCATACTGTTGAGCAATTTATCTTTTGTTCATCTGAAGAAGCATAACATTGCAGTCAAATCAAAAGACTGGTCTTCATTTTGCACAACTCGCTCTTTTTTATAATGCGCAAGGAAGAAAGGAAGAACAGGGGAAAATGACAGGAAGGAGATAATAGGTATCTATTTAAAATGGGCAAGTTTAAGTAAAATTCTGAGTTGACTGTTAGAGTACACAGAGATCATCTATTTTTTTACTTTGAAGACATACAAAGTACATCATTATCACCCAAAATTAGGGATGGGCTGAAGTGCTTGCTTAGGTAATGTTTGTGTTGTTTCTTTGCTTAGTTATGGCTGTTTGAAATTGTGCTACTATGGCTCTTTGGACAACATTTTAACAATGCAAGTAATTTTGCTCCTTTTCTTTCCCTTTAATTTTTTGGCTTAAAATCAGTATAAAACACATGATGTTCACCTCCTTGACAATCATTTGGTTTCAGCTTCCTCTCTTTGTTTGATATATGAACATGTGCACTGCTGATTGAGCACCATTCCAATTTTCCTTCTAGACAAGGAAGTAGAGATAAACATAGGCTGCCCAGGAAAATCTAACTGCCAAACTTCCTAACTGTGAATTCTCTACATCAGAAGTTTTAAAACATTAAAAGGCATTGGCAGTGTATGGTTAGAGTATCCAGTGAAATGCTACAAATATTTATATTAGAAAAAAACATTACTAGAATACACAGCAGTAGATCCCATTTGATTGTTTACTGATTATTTCTATTAACAAGGAAAAAAACTTGTAAAAATTAAGTCTAATCAGAAAGACATGTAAAGAAGAAATAGCAGACATTCTCTAGATTCATCAAAACTTTATTTTAATACAAATGAGGTCATGTCAGCATGCATATTCAACATAAATTATTTTCTGGATAATTTGTTTATAGAAACAAGTACCTTTGAAACTCTTAACCAGTAAAAACAGATTTGTAGTTATTTCTTTATGAAGAAGTTTTATCAGTCTGCAATTTTGTTATTATAGAAACAGATTACTTTTACAAAGAGTAGCATATTTAAGACATGCATAAAAGATCATCAAACATGCACTGCAATGGGATATTAACATTCTGGCAGAGAACATGTAACAAGTGCTTTGGTTGGAGCAGTATATTGTTACTTTATTTGCATTCCTCTTCATTCACAGAAACTATTTTTCTGTCAGAAGTTATATTTGCTTTAAATGAACAAATGGTCATGTTTCAATTAAATTTTTTCCAGGAGAGCTTTCATGTTAAGGAAAAACATCCAGGGGAGAGAGAAGCAGGAGACAAAATTAAGCCTGGAAATTAAAATATTTCCATCCTTCACAGTCATAAGAAGAGTTTCTCCCTGTTATTTGTTGTTACTCTTTTATTGTGAAAGCCTTTTTTCCTTCCCTTTTTTCTTTATTAAAAGTTATGAGAGGTTTGTGTGGATTTTTCATGTGAGGTTTTTTGTTTGTTTGTGGGGTTTTTATGGTATTGTTTCAGTTTTTTTCTTGGTTGGTTGGTTGGTTGGTTTACTTTGGTTTTGATTTTCTTTTCTTTTTTCCTGGAAAACAATAAAAAAATTCATTTATTTTCTGTATGACAATTGGGTTTTAGCCTCTCCATTCATTTAAAATTTACATTGGAATGCTCACATTCAGGTTTTATTTTGCTGTAGTGTCCTCATATCAGTTTGTACCTAGGAGGGTTTTTTTTTTTATTTGTCCAGTAGGTGTTGAAACACAGAGTACCTAAGACATATGGTATCAGCTCCCAGAAGGAATTACTGGCAGAAACTATTAAGCAGAAAAAAATCTCAGAAATGGGGTCACCAGTACTGTTGTGGATGAATTTGAGTATGCAAATGTATAGGTCTGGTTATCAGTACTGCGAATGATTCATTCTAGTTACTATTTAAGAGTACAGTTGCTTTAGCACTTTTATTGCGCTGTTCTACAATGATTTCGCACAGTGCATTAAAGTCTTTCAGAAAAAAAACAATGTGTAGGACAAAAGGACCTCTCTACCCCAAAAAACACTCAATTAAAAATTAAAAATGTGCTTAATTTTGTTTTTAAGATGAAAATGAAAAAGGTTCTTCTCTAAAAGACAGCATTATCAAATGTACAGCCAGCACACAGTGCTCTTGCCTGCTTCATGAGACTAGCACACTAGGACAACAGCAGAGGTAGACATGAATTAGGATGCATTAGTTAAATATGGTTGAATGTGTCTCAAGGACTGAGAAGATGCCAGTGGGAGCTGAGAGCCTAAATTTTATCTGTATACCTCCTGAACTGATAGCGTGCTTAGAATCGTGCAGCTCATGAAAACGTGAAAAATCATGACCATTACATATCTATAAAAATCAAATGGAGTTGTTCTGGTTTATATTAACATTACTGCATTGTACATCCAACTTATTTAACTGAAAATAAAATCTGGTGCAGTGCACTGACCTTGTTTAAATTTCTTCGTGCAGATGTACATGATATGTAACACACAGGCTTCCTTCAAAAGGGAAGGTAAGAAGCTCCTATCCATGAGTCTTCCCCACCTAGAATTATCCTTATTTCCAAGCAGAGACCCCTTTTACTGAATGAAGATGATTCTGTACTATTTTTCACCCCTGATGATAATTTTTCTCACCCACTTTATGGCATAATGACATTAGGAAATTTAATTCTCCTATTATTTTGAGACTTTTGCTTATCACCCAGAGTTTGTTTTTAATCAAGCTCCATGGGCTAGAATAATGTTTAGGATTTCGCATTCTTTGTTCCGTGATAAGATGGGTGTTACCTCTTTTAATTAGCAAATAAATGCAGGAAAGTTATATATACCCATTAAACTATGCTGGTGCACACAAACATGAATCTTCTATAGTTTTCAGGAATCATTCAGCTTTTAATTTTTCTAATACATGGATTGACATTATTTAATTAAAATAATAATCAATTACTTCTTGCTACTCACAATAAGAACTTTCCAGCAGAACTGCTCCATCTGCAGTATCGAAGAAACATCCATTGAAATTCAACTTCATGAATCATTTTTCATCTACTTTTTCCCTTGATCAAAAGTTATTTACATAAAATTGAAAGAAGCTATGACTGCATTCTTTTCCCCATTTGTGTACCCTAGAAAGTACTTAGCTAGCATGGAGGAAATCATGGAATTATTTCTTTTTCTGGAAGGTAACTGCCAAGTAGGAGTACAACAGCTGCACTACTACATCTTTCCAAAGTTGTCAATTAAGAGGAAACAGATCATCAAAACTTGAATGCTTCATTTTATAATGATCTTCTACATTGTGTTATTTTAAAAAGGCAAGTGCCTCTTGACAGAGCTAAAAAATGGAAAGTGGGCTGGGAGGGGGAGTTTCTAGTGCTGGCAGCTGACATTGTGCAAAAAGTTTTTTCAAAAAGAAATAAAAAAGTGTGGGTATCATTTTCAGTTTTCTAGTTCTTGATGCCAATTCAAATAATGAGCATATAACAGCACAGATTTGAAAAATCTCTATGGTGCTTCTTCCTGGATACTTAATAAGGTTTATCTTTGTTTTTCGTAAGAGTTACCTTGCAGAAGTTTCACAGACCTTTATGGGATAAAATAAGGGCATTTACCATTTTTCCTGTTCAGGAAAGTCAGTTTCTGGGTTGACACTTTCAAACAAAAGGAGGTAAAGGAAAAAAAAAATTCTTATAAATAATACTGAGATACGACTAATACTATGATCACTGTTGTGGTCCAGCCGAGTATTTCTTATTTTGGGCAAGTGAACACTAAACTTTTTATCTGGGGGATTCCTCACAGGGAAGAAGGCTGAGTTTGTGCTGTCTTACTTAGAGTCAGACAACCATTGCATAATTTATTATGACACTGTGTTTAACTTGCTTAAAATACAGATATTCTGTACATAACTGTAAGACAGTTGATAAAATTACTGTTACAGAAAGTCTTCAGAGGGGAAATCCAAAGGGAAATAATAATAGGAGAACATAAAATCCATTGTAAAAACATGAAATTACTGAAAATTGATTTGATGCTCTTCCTTTTGTTCCTCTGTTTTCTACATTTTATGCCTATGTCTTATCTGTCTACTATATCTTATCAGTTATCTTTCAAAATTTCAAAATGTGTTTGCACAATATTCATCAGTGGGATCTAAAATATCTGAGGTCTCTAAATACATGAAATAAAAACTGTGATTATTGATAATATAGCACATACTCCTAAATGATTTCAACCTAATTACAGAGATTATTTTTCTCTTATTTCAGTTTCATCTCTTAGCAAATTTTTCCTGGTTTTTTTTCTTTTCTAACATTATGTACATAAATAAATTAAAAACAAATCAGAGGGATACTCTTTACAAGCTATATAACTATTTGCAAAAGCACAGAAAATTTAACAGCTAAATTGTATTTTAAACCTCTCTGGTTTCACCAATGCACAACAGGTAATACATATCAAAGACTCTGTGAGTAGCTCATTTTAAAACTTTCTTACTGCAAATTCAGGTTCCAGTGAAGGAAAAATACTCAACAGAGTTGTTCCTCCCTCAGAATGATCTGATAAAGAAGTTCTGGAATAAACAAAGTCATGATTCCTACGAGTATAGAAACACATAGCAATTCACAAGGGATAGCTGAAAATTGCACCACCAAACGTGGCACAGAGTAGGAGGAGATAGGATGCTTCTCCTATCCTTAGACATGTCTTGAGACTAACAATGAATTACATGATAATGAATTTTATAGTTATGCATAATTATATACTAGTCTAGTCTCTAGTAATTGGAGTTCTTTATTCTTCCCTGTCCTTTTCAGGATTTTTTTAACAAAATTTCTGTCTTTTATTTATATGAAAAATATCTAAATAGTGCAAGTTAATTACAAAGTTTCAAAAAAATAATCACTGACCTCAAGTTCACCATATATTTCAATTAAGGAAAAGAACACATAAAAATATGGATTTTTAAAGTACTTTTCAGGTATGTCTATGCTCATTTTATTTACTTGAATGGGTCAGCACTTATATTGTGGCAGCATTTCACATGGCCATTAGCCTCTAGCATATAATCTGATTAAATTTATTTTCACAAGTTTTCCTTTACAATAAAGTTTTCTTCAGTTTGACCATTGAAGAGGACTAGGTTTTATCAATTTAACTGAAATGATGAAAAAAAATCCAAACCCAGAGATTTCTGGTTTAAATTTCATCCTTCATGATTTTCTTATCTATATTCAACATGAATATGATTCCCATGGTTTATATAGTACAGTGGATCATTTTCATTATTCTATTTTAAATCTATTTTAAACATTTTATCTATTTTATACATTTTTAAAAAAAATAGAAAGAATTTTTTTCTCTCCTATAATGTATTTGTAAAGGCATGGATAATTGGATCTTTTATTTGGAGTTTATGGGTTCTTTCAATTTTAAACTGAATACTTGTGCGAGGTGATTTATTCTTAATCCTTGAGCATTACTGCTTGAATCTAGTTAGAAGGTCAGGAACTGCTCTACATCAATAGATTTTATTAACCTTGGACTTCTATTATTGACTATTCTGCCCTAATATTTTGATGTGATTACATCTGAATGCAGTCTTATCTTTTTCATTTTTTCCTAATCTTTCTGTTAGGAGTCATTAATCAATTTGCAAAGGTATTTTGGCAATGTCCTTTATTATTTAAACAGTTCTTTAAACAGTCTTTCTAGACTCTAGGTTTTGGATTTTTTTTTCTTGTTTTTCTGTGTATTTAAATGTTTTAAACTCATATGCTTACCTTTGTATTTGCAGCCCATGCTAAGTAGAAAAAAAAGGCACATAAATGTCTCAGAACATAGAATCTTATATACTTATTACAGAAATTTTTCTTTACATGAATGGAGCCTATTGGTTTGGATTGCAAATTTGAAGATTAAAATGAGCACATTTATTGCAGGTCATGTCAACCATTTGATCATAGATATGGTAGAAAAAGTAATTGATTTTCTTTTATGTGCATATACAGTCTCTCCAGATTTTGAAGGTTGTTCTCATGCAACAGAATAGTAGCGCTACTTCGCTTCAGTTTGAAAATGCATCTGAAATTATCATTAGGGATGCCAAGTATGATTTCTAGAGAAAGCTGAGTAATGTTAATGTCACAAATAAATCAACAATGAACATGATTCTAAGAAGGAAATAAAATTTATTTTTTGTAATCCTGTGTGTTTGATGTCTCTCATCACTTCACATGTATTTCTTTCAGGGACAGTGAGACCATCCCAGGAATTTGTACAGTAAAGATTGAGATGTAACATCTTCCATCTACTTCTAGCTCTGGGTTAGGTATTTTCCTCAGGTTCAATCATTTTTTCAAAATATTCATAAAGAACATAAAATACTTCTGTTACTTAAAAAAAAAAAAAAATTCAGGTCTTCTACCATAACACTCTATTTTATGGGTGTAAGTACCTTTTTTCCCCAAGAAACTATGCAAAGAGGAAAAATGATAAATAATTATTTGAAAGATGAGTTTACAAGGAAAAGGCACTTTGACAACAGTAATTTTGACTTCCATTCTGACCTGCATCATACTGCTTGCATTTCAGTTTGAGGTCCATGTGCAACTCATTCTTGTCAACATGCATTAATATCTCGACAGTGAACTCGTTTGTGTCTCTGAATTTTTAAACATATACATGCAAGGCTTACAATGGTGTATCTTTTCATCTTTGGCAGTTTGCTTTGAAAATCTGGGCTGCTGATCAGATTTGTGACATTTTTCCTAGATATGAATAAATCATCTGCCACCAGTTTCTGATACACAGCTTCAAGTGGTTAACACCAAAGTTCACATCTTAGAGACATGTACAGAAGTAGCTAATTTTATAGAAACACACAAGCATATGCAAACATATTTGCATTACTGTCCTTAGCACTCTATATTTTCTCAATTCACAGTTAATATTTCTTTGTGGATATTCACCCACATCCTAAGCACTTAAATTTCAATTCCAATGATTTCCCTACTTTAGGTAATGTGGTGAACATTTTGGCTTTTTTTTTTTTTGCATGAAAAGTAAGAGAAATAAAGCTGGATGGACATTTCAAGGTCATATAGTCCAACCTCGTGTCCCCGCAGAGGATCGTTGTACATTATATGTTCTCTTAATCTCTCTTTCCAGAATTCACACTCATTATTTTTAGAGTATCTATTATGGTCAAAAAATAAGATGTTTTCTCATTTCCTTTACTTTTGCAGCATGCTTTTTATCTGTTTGAAGACTACTATAGAATCCTCATCCTTCTCACCTCTGAACATCTTCTTTTATCCACTCCTCATCAGTGACATTGCCAGAGCTCTAGGCATTTTAATTGTTTCATCTAAACTCCACTGAAGATCAGAGCCAGAAACTGAGCATAAACCTGCAAGTGAAATTTTGCCTACATAAGGCACTGTGTCTTAAAAATATCCTGCTATTTAAAAATCACTAATTTTTCTCTGCAAAAGTCATGTTAGTTAATTGTTGAACCTTTTCTGTGAAAATACTGCTTACCTCCGTTTTCCTAAACCATGTTCATAAACCTAAGTATTCTTGCCTACATGTAGGAACTTTCATTTCTTGTTAAATAGCAATTCATTTTATGTGACAAATGTCACTCATTTTCTGCTATGTCTTTACAGCTATTTCGGTTAATTGTTCTTGTAGCACAGGAGAAATGAAAGTTAGTTGAAGTTTTAAAATGTTCTGTTTTCTAAAGCCTGTTTTTTTAAAAACAGACTTTTGTCCTGTCACCTGCCCTTTTTCTTTTTTTCATAAAAAATTGTTAATGTTGCTGATTTTATTTCATTGAGTATTTTAGGCACATGAAGATGAGTTTCATCAACCCTGGATTATCCAGTGAATACCTAAATTTTCTCACTGCTTTAAAAGGTCTTCTTTTTAGTGCAGTACACAATCTTACCAATTTTTCTATTACAAAAAATACCAATCTAGTTAGAGAAGTTTAATTTTTTTACTAAAGAGAAAATTGAACAATGTATTACAAACTTTCATCTTTCTGGAAACAGTTTTAGTAGCTTGCTATTCTGCTGATCAGAAAAATTTGTGAAAACTTATAATTTATAATTAGATGTTTCTCTCTTATCTGTCATTGCTTCCTAATCTTTCCCACAAGGCTCATCTAACCCTTTTCTATGCTCATTAAGTCTACCTTTTCTGAAAGCTGTTATTTTCAGCCTGTTACTCTCCTTCCTTCCATTTCTGATGGTTAGATATTTTCACTGGATGTGGCCATTCATCAGCCAGCCCTCCTTCAGAATTTGCATTCTCATCGAGTTACTCCTGAGTGTTTAGAAGAAAATCTAGTCTGGGTTGTCTTTAGGTTCAGTATTCTACCTGTATATCACAGTCCTGCTTTTGACATGTTCCTTTTCTAGCAGCAATGGGTTTAACTAACCTAGAGGTTGGTTTTTATCATGTTGGTGGCTACACAGACCTAGCTGTGAAACTTACATCATATTCATTAGCTATTTAGTTTTTACAGTAAATATCTAATTTGAACATGTGAATGAAACATACACATTCCCTGACCTTCACTGTCCCCCTTTACTTATCTCCATGTATCTTAAATGGAATCTACTGTGTGACTTGTTAGCATTTACAAATGTTTTTTAATATCTGTGGAGTAAAATGATGTGTCTCCTTTTCCCCCTCTGCCTACAATCTCTGAACAGTGAAAGGCTTTTACACTCATGACCAATCATATTACTACTGGGAAAAAAAATTCTAAATATTTGGTTTATAAATATCAATATCAATTAGGGAACTAGATGCCATCATGGGAGAGTGTAAAGGACTGTTAAATCGGGTCATTTTCAAACTTCAAGAACCACTTTGCTGATTGACAAAAAATCATTACAAATATAAATTGCCAATGTTGTGTATTGACTTACTCATTATCAGCTATTATCACTAAATACTCAAACAATTAATCCTTAGCACTCTAGCTTAGCTATGGATGTGCAATACCACATTGACTGATACCCTATGACTGATGCTGACAGCGTTTGATCTTTGCAGTCTGAGAACAGAGTTATGAAGTCTGAGAGCTCTTCCCCATGGAGAGCTGGATATTCTCTACCTTGCTCAAAAAATGGTGCTCACATTTGCTCCCAACATAGTTCATCCTATTTTGGAGAGAATACTTGCTTTGATTTTACCAGGCATCTTTCTTGCTCACTCTGGAGGGTTATCCTTATAATTATTTTACAACGTATCCTGAATAAATATATCTTTTCATTATAAAAGACAAGACAAGTAAATAAGGCCCTGGAATAAATTCTCTTCTCTCCCTCCTAAATTTTTGGGGTTTATCCTGATTTTACTGTTTTCACTTTTTCCTTTAGCCCACTTGTAGAGGTGTCCCAAAAGTTTCCACATGCTTCTCCCTAGTTACATATTATTTGTATGTTTATGCTTCACTCCATCACAAACAAGCTGTGTTTGTTGCTGGTTATGATTATTATCAGTGCTACAGTGTTACAAAATTATTGTATGCAGTGCATAGTTACAGTATTCAGGTAAGAAAATATCTTGATTCAAGGAAAGTAAATAGTCACTACATCCTGGTTAATACACTTTGCTTCTGTGGATGTAACTGCTTTGGCTTCAGCCTCAATATTTTGATAATCATACTCATTTTCTGACACAACTGCTTGACTATAATTTCTATTACTATTATTAAATGTCTTTGTGTTTACATGTCCATTGAAACATGAATATTCTAAAAAAAATTTTCTTTTATAATAATGTGTATACCAATAAAGAGAAACCACTAAATAATCATACAAAAATATCTCTAACCTTGAGCAGAAATGCATGCTAACACTCTCTGCATTTCTTTTTAAAGACACTCTCAGTGCAAGCATGAAGCTTTAGTTTTAAATTCACCCTTAGGATACTCTCTTGGCAGAAAAACCAGGACACTTACACCATGGTTATTGCAAAGACATTGGATCATTTAAGTCCATTGCATAAGAGAGCAAGTCCTCAGGGTGTCTGTGTATTGTGTTTCCAACTGACAGAAAATCTGACCTACAATGATGTGTTGATCTGGAAGCATAACAGCAAAGAGAAAAACTCCCCAAGGAACCAAGAATGCAGTTTTGTTTGACAGAGGAGAAAAAACTTAGACTGACGTGTAGGCATTGCACTTTCTTATTACAGTATGGGATAAGACTGTCCATGACAAGATACAGAATTTCCTAGAACTTTTTCCTGTACTTGTCTCTCACATTAGCTTTTAGAAAGCTGGTGAGGGAGAAAAATGTTAAACCAGTGGAAAAACTTCCTGTGATAGAGACAGATTTGAAATGTAACAGCAGACTGTCCTGGGGACATTGCTAATGTGCTCATTGCTTTTCATAGCTAGGATGTCCATGACTATTGCAAATGCATGGCATGTGGGTGTCCTTCTGCTGCCCACTACAAAGCATTTGAGCTTGTTGCTAATTATCTTTTTCTAGGGTGCAAGGGTAATGGTAGTTACATGCTCAAAATTCTCAGACAGCTTTATACATGTTTTTGGGGATAGTCAAGTTGAGTAATACTTCGTAACACGGTTTGCTGCAGCATTCATCTTTATATCCTTTGGTAATCCCCTGAAATGCTCCTCAATCTAGCTAGATGCATTCCATCAAAGAAACAACACTTATTTCTGGTGTCCACAGAGCTGACCTTAAGATAATTGCACTGATTGAAGGCATGTGCTGTGTGAAGCATCTATTACATTCGTGATATTGCTTAGAATAAAACCTACAAGTATATTAAACCAAAAAAAAAAAAAAAAAGAAAAAAAAAGAAAAAAAAAAAAAAAAAAACACCTCCCAGTACAAGGTTTAAGCCCACACTAACATTTCAAATATTTCTTTAGTGATAAGGAAATTGTAAGCAATTTGAAAGTTTGAATAGAATTAAAATTTAGTTTTGAAATAATTAAGAATACTTGCTTTGATAGCCTGTATAGCTCTCCAGAAATGTATTTTTCTACTTTTGCATTTCATGATGATAGTTTCATTTCAGATGATACTGAATAAATAATAACTATGCTGTGAATCATGCAAGGTAGTAAGGTAATAGGAAATGAATCATAAATATATTGCAAAATTTTTATCCAGAAATAATTGCATGGGAAGTTGGTGACTCTCTCTTAACTATTGTATTAGTGACTTCTGTGAGCAAAATGACTACAAACCTCATTACTTCTGTGAAATCGTGTTATAATAAAGAAAACACCTCTATTGAGATGATAACACTACAGTAAATTTATGCTGCTTCCTGCATAAGTATTCTGCACATGTAGTTAATGTTATTACAGCAGCAGCAGTGCTTTCTTTGCTGGTTTGTTTTTAGAAGCATAAGTACTCAAGTGGCCAGTCACAAAGAATAGGCAGCATCACTCTCAGTCCACAGGGACAATAAAAAATGAAAGTTTCTGGATCCATGGTTTGTTGTTATCTATGTGAATGTACATATCTTTCAGCTGACACTTTGAGATATTTATCATTTGGTAAACCAGAGCTTGCACACAGTCTAGCTTCGATGTGTCTGAAACTCTACTGCATAAAACTTGAATCCAAAGGCAGGGTGAATGTTGCCCCTAGTGTTAAGTGAATAAAGTGGTGAAAAGTTTTTTCCATCCATTCTCCCTGGGTTGCTTGCTTTACTCTTCATCTGTGTTATGTGACTTTGCACTTGTCCCTGCTAGTTAGTAGCCATTCACTTGGAAGAAATGTCTGCAGAACATTGTGACTGATGTCAAGAACGCTGCTACTAAATGAAAATAAAGATGGTTCTTAAACTACTCATCCTGTTGAGTTGTTTTGACAGTTAATTTGAAACTTTGAAGCAAATATAGTATGAAAAGTGGAAATCTCACCTGCTGAAGTCATAAACTTGTCCTCAATATATGGCAAGTAGGGTCAAAACTTGGATGGGACTGGATTCCTAAGGAATATATATATGGCTATTCATTGGATACAACCCACATCATTCTGGTTTTGTCACCTTTAGATTGCTAATTTATGGTCTGAAGAATGCTTTAAATTGAATACCACAAAGGGTGGTATTGAAAGAATGATTAACATCAGCAAGTGCCACCAGAAAACTAAGCCTTCTGTAGATACATATCTACTGTGGTCTGTCTATATTCAGAAAATCTTATGCTTCCTACACACTGTGGCTTCTCCATGGAGGTGCAGGCTAACTGTACATTACCTTTTTGAGAAATACAATACAATCTGGATGCATCATACTGAGTATTAATTTAATGTAAAAACCAGTTCTTGTGTACTTACCTCATTGAAGATGTCCAAGAAAAAAGTAAATGGCCACATAGGTGCTAGATTACTACGAGAAACCACATAAATCAGGAGTTGATTACATGTTAAAAGTAACAAGCTCCAAGTAACAGTGGAGTTTGAAACCTGTAGTGGCAAAATGATCAACAGCAACATATTGCAATTTTGAAATTGTGATACAACATGGAAACACATCTAAATTTCTAAATGCAAGGCATTTTACATAGGACAATATCCCACCATAGTGTAGGCAATGGTTTGAATGACTTGCCAATACATGAGCATCTAAATAAAATGCCAGAAACAAAAAAGTAATTATTAAAAAACCATGACTTTGAACATGGGGTAGGCTTACCCTGCTGTTTGAAACTCTGGCATGCGGCTTTCACTGATTAATTAGTCAGGATTGGAGACATATTCCTTTCATTTTCTCATTAGTCAATCTCGATCCAGCTTTAAATTTCCTCAGGGTTCACCGCTACTAACGATTCATTCAATTTAGCACAATGGCTTATTTTCTGTAAACCAGGCTTTTCTTCTCTGGTGAATTAATCTTGTACACGTATGGGCAGCAGTGAAATAGTAATAGCAAAGTTCTATTTTCAGCACAGCTTGTTGAATAAACTTCAATAGAGGCGTATGTCAGTAAAAGGAGCTGTTATTTTGAAAACAGTTATTAAATATAGATTTTATCAAATTTTTCTTTTCCAACTGTTTGCCTTGTCATAAAACCAGAAAAACTGCAACATGCTAAAAACATATAATTTAGTACCCTTAGGAAGAAATCATTATTAATAATTGTAATTACTTTATAATACATATTTTTTCTGTATAAATTATATAATTAATACTTAGACTATGGAAATCACAAGACATTTTCTTCCGAATATAATTTAAACTTGAAATATTTTTCAGAATGAGACCTTATAAGAATTTAGAGCCTTCTTTCTTTTTAATTAAAGCTTGATTTTCAAATTTTAAACTTTTCACAAATTTGAGCTTTTGCAAAAAACTCTAGGAACCATTTTGTAGCAATGGAGGAGATTTTTACATAGTAAGATAGCTGCAGAGTAATTTCAAAGTCATGTCTATGTATTTCTGATGAATAGGTATGTAATGGAATTATTTGGACTGTGGGATAATTTTTCCTAATGTAGCACATTACTTTTCCATATGGTTTGTTTGCAGCAGTGAGAGTGTAAGAAAGCCAGACATACTTTTGTAGTGACGGCATGGGGAAATATATCACTGTTCCATCATCTCATTAACACCTTTACTTAGCATCAAAGTGTTCATTGAACAAAAGAGAAGGTGGAGCCAAAGAAACTCCAGCTATTCAATTCCTTGAAATTATAAATTTCAAATATTTGGCTCAAGTCTTTGTAAATCAAGTTCGTTAAATATATCCCTTCCCTCTTCCTGCATGAGTCAGGGGAAGACCAAATTCCTCAAATGAATATCAATAAAGGAACATATCATCTTTCAGCTTAAGGAGAGAGATTCCCAGAACTATTTGAAGGGATTTACTTATCTTAAAAGAAAACTTATTTTCTGTATTTTGAGAGAATATTGATATTCTTTATGCACTATTCAGGGATGCTTTTCGTGTATTGGTTCCTCAGACCTGTTAAGATAAGAAATTATTTTTTCCTGACATTTTTGTTTGAAACTATTGTTGTCCTCTCAGGGAGCATATTTACTGTTCCTCCAAAGCCTCAAATTTCTATTACAATGTCAGTGAGCTTCATAAGCATATCTGAAGAAACTGTTTGAATTGCCAGAAAGATGATTAACTTCTCTGCTCTATTCTACCACAGATTTCACCTTAGTCTTATGAAACATACTCTTCTGTAAAAAGGATTTTTAGAAAATGTTTTGAATTCTGGTGGGGTTTTATTTTCTTTTTTCTTTTTTTTTCTCCGGTAATGACTTAATATTTCATGGGGCAAACTCTTAAGAGAATAATAGCAAGATAATTTATAATTTTTTTGTTTTCTCATGTATAATTTTTGTAACTGCAAAATGGGTTAAAAAAAGCAATACAATTCTGATTTGAATTTGATAAGAATGGTCCATTAATTGTAGTTCTGGAGAACTGGAGAGAGAGAGAGAAACTCAATTAAAAATATTTTTCTAGGTATTAATTCAGCTAGTTTGGGCAACACTCTGTAAATTTCCATGTATTGTAAAATCCACATGTTCCAGGAGAAGATGATTAATACAGAAAGGTGGATAAAAATCCAAGGAAACATCTACATTCGTCTCAAGATTCTCTCCAAATTGCTTTTGGCACAAATCAGCATCAGGTGGAGTTATGGTAAACAGTTGTTTTGTTCTTAGAAGCATGAGGAATTGAACAGACAAATATGAGAACACCAGGAGAACAAAGACACAGCCCTGCCCTGGCTTTAAATGAAGACAGAGAATTAGTCAGAAGACACATGGGAAAAGATGCATTTGCTATGGCTAACAGACTGATGCAAAGCTCTTTGAATTCACTGGGGAAGAAAGCAATTATGATATTTACTAAGCATTGCATTCATCTCTTGGTGAATATCTGTCTAACTGAATCACAGCAGCATTTAACATCCTCAAGTTCAAATCCCAAATGAACACTTTGTAAGTGGCAAGTAAAGACTGGGGTGGATTGCTTAATCTACCAGAATTTTCAGCCCTAGAATCACACTTCTTGAATTTGAGTTTAAAACCTCTATTTTCTAGATGTCCAGCTCCAGAGGAGCAGAAATAAGGTTTCCAAATTCTTCAATATTTTACTTCATCATAAGGATAAATCTGTAGTACTGACATAGTCTCCCCATCAATCTTACTGGAGTATAAGGGAGTGCACACCAGGACAAGGAGGCATAAAAACTCAATTCACTGCATCACCAAGTCTATATATAAAAGTAGTGGTAATGTCACTGTCACTTTCATATCAACATTTATTTTTTGTTCTCTGTTATTTTAGATTGTGGTTATAGATGCACGTATTTCACTAATGTGTATCTCATATGCTGACCAAATGAAAGATGTGCAGATCAACAAAATGATAAGAATTTAAGTATTTTGCTCAGTTTCCTAATATACATAGTTGCCTGTCAAAGTAAACCAAGAGATTTAATTATGGATTCCCACCTCTAAAATAATTTGGAAAATATCACTTATATCTTTCGAGGAGATTAAAATGCCATGCATACTCAACAGCTTTTTCAGATTTCAAAGCATTGAAGAAATATTTAGAAGATGACCATTTTACTTTTAATTAAAATAGATCAGAAAATGGTTAGGTAAAAATTTGGACCAAAAATATTATTTCCTCCTACCAGTAGTATTAGTCATTATGACAAGGAACCTAAATTCCACGTGTACTATATAAATGAAACAATTCTTGGAAAAAAAGGGTGAAACTAATGAAATTTTAAAAAAATATTATTTAGTGGCTCATGTTAGTTGTAGAGGTTCATAGGAAGATCCCCGTCTCAGGCATGCATATCTACAGAATAAGTGCAATTATTATTATTTTATTATTTTTGACTGTATATATCACCTAATAAAGACATGAAAATAGAAATATGTAAAGAATTCAGCTTTATTGCAAACCTACTTTCACTCTACTTGGAAATAAGTGATCTTCAGAGCCCCCTTGCTCCAGCAAAACAATTTGAAAAGAAAACCAAAGGTCTACCATTAAAATCTCTGTGAAATATTATGTGACAACCCATTGTCTATAAAATCCTCTTATTCACTTGACTGAGAAATACAGTATCATTGTACTCTGAATCACTCCATCTCTCATCTGACGAACTACCCTGATGTCGTGAAATCATAGATGTGACAATGAAATTACTTCTTCATAAACAATTACAGTATAAGGTATCCTATTTTTGATTTTTTTTACTAGATTCATTATGCAAGATAAAAATTCAAGGCTTCAAATTGTCAGTTTTAAGTTTCTCATACTGCCTCAACTAACTAGACTTTGAACAGCAGCTATGCTGTATTATTCAAAGTTTACATGAGCTATGTGGATTTATGGTTGTCTTACTAAAACTCTCAAAATGTAAAGGTACTGAAAAAGCTTTTTTTAAAAAAAAAATTTAAAAAGCAAATATACAACAGTACTATTCAGTTTACATGGAAGAAGAACAGATTTTTAGCTTTGTTCAAGAAGACTTCTACTCAATTCTTCTGATTATTTAGAACTATAGGACATTCATGTTGCAGTTTAACAAGTATCTCTTTTTCTTCCCAAAAAGGTGAAGACTCTTCAGAGTATGACTCAAAGGTTTAGATAGAACTGTGGAAAAAAAAAAATTACCTTTATTCGGTTTTAAAATCTGCTTTGACATTTATTTTAGCCATATCTAAATTTTTATGCATTTTTCTAGAGCTGATGATCTTTCCAACATCTGCGGGTGTCCTTGGACATACACCAGTTAGAATTTACTCACCATATGTCAACATAGTAAGACAATGTAATGTAAATATATGCCAAGCCATCTGCGTTAAACTACCAATAAAATACATATTTTAGGATGTAAAGCAAATTGTTATTATTGCTATACTTTTTATTATGTTCTTTGCATAAGGTGTCTTTCACAAAACCATCTCTTCAGAAAACTAGTCAATTACATGCAATTATCTTAAAAAGACTAACTTTTTAAAGAGACAAGTTACATTACTGCATTTTGTAAAATGTTCTTTCAGTGGTTTCACTGTATTTGTGCAAATTTACTCATTTAGCTTTAAAAATATCAGCATAAAAATATATGCAAAGAAAGAGGAGACTGTCTAATTTTGATGTCTGCATTGTCAACACTAACAATTATTTGACATGAAAAATGCAGCATCGTCATGTGCTCCTACATCTACAGAATGGCCTATTTTTTGAGTGAAATTTCCAAACACCATTGCTGATATTTCTGATTCTTTAAGTCACTCGTCTCCAAGCTTTTTTGATCACACATTCCATTAGTAAAAATTTTCTGAGTACCCCAAGTATTTATGTATCTATATTTATATATATATTTATATATGTATTAATAAATTAGAGATGTTTACTACTGAAGTTTTAATATTTTCTTCTTACGCATTACTAGATTGTCTTGTACACCTCCATCACACATGTCCTTCTGGAGACTGCTGCTCTAAATAATTGAATTATATATATGAGTATATATGTCATAACTATTGGGTATATAGTCCCACAAAATGCTGATGTACCAATCAACCACTGGGAGCACAACTTACAGACAAATATGAGGGATCCCACTGAGATGGAAATAAGGAAGCAGCATAACTGGAGCAAGTCCATACAACTTTTCATTTACCTAAAGAAAAAGAACTGTTGTTGCTTCAGCCGGGGAAAATAATTTGTCAGCTAAACTATTTTCAAGTCAGCATGCATTCTTTTAATATTGAGTGTAAATATGCTTTGCAGTATTAACATTAAAATTTACCCACATCTGAATTTATTAGGAAAGACAATAATCCCAGTATCCTCGTCTGATGTGTAGGACAAAATCAGCTTGTTAACACTCATCTTCCAATACATGGAAAGGAAAAGTTTGCTTTGCTTTGCTACAACTGAGAAATGAAGATTTAACACTGGGTAAAGATAATATTCAGCTATAAAATATAACTATTACTCAGTTCACAGACATAGTTCTCAGTGTCTGGTATCACAAAGCTCTTCGAGTCAGCAAATAAGTAGAAGAAATATAAAGAGAAGACTCTAATTACAGTTAACAGCAAATATTTTCAACAAAGCACAGGACCAAGCTCCTTCAGAGGCATGTTTTCTTTTCCCCAAAAAAAGCCAAAAATGTTCTGTGCTTAATGATCTCCTCCAGAAAAGCAACTTCCTCACCTCCTCTATTAGAGACCTCCCAGAGGTGATGGACTATCCCATCCCTCAGCATCCCTTGCAGACAATGACCCAGTAGATGGTCCCCCCATGACTGTGACATGGATCACACCTGGTGCTGGCTGTGTTTTGTCACAGTTTGGGGAAGAGGGTGAAAAAAGGGAATAAAAAGAGAGGGACCTGCATTAGACCTTCTCTGCACAATCAGCTACTCTGAACTACTAAAAGGGATCAACATGAAAATGCAGCAGCAAAGTAGCTGAAATGTACTCATGGGTGAAAAGGCAAAGGTAAGCCTCATCTTTGCTTGCAGTCCTGGGTCTTCCTTTTTTTTTTTTTGTTAGACTGTTCCAGGAAAAGGGACTCCACTAAAAGTGTAACTCAGATATTGCATTTATAAGGGGTCCTTTAAAATATTTAGGAATAAATCCTTTTTGTAGGCATTTGTAGAGGGAAAAGAAAAAGGGTCTTTCCTTTCCTTAAAAGATACCTTTTATGTTCCAGTCAAGTATAAAAGGACTGAGTATAATGGCAAGAATTTATTTCTCTTTCATGGTGTGCTATGTTCCAGATTTACTAATTTTAATTAAAATAATATAAAAAAGAAATGCTATACATTTGTTTTTCACACTTGGCTTCAGGGACTATTTTATGATGAAGTAGTAATCACAAGATTACATTGCAAACAATGTAAAAGAAGGCAGCAAAATAAGTGAAAGGAAATACCTACAGAAAAATGTCATCACTCAACAGAATATTTATATTGACTTCAATAAAATACTTTTCTCTAATTTTTCTGTCTGCTAAAAATAATATTTATAACATTTGTTTGTAAAAAATTATTGACTATGTAGAAATAAACTTCAATAAACTACTAGAACGAATGAGCACTTGGTAATGTGGTTTTTAGGTAATTAAATTCAAGTTAGTTTGAGTTCTAGAAAAGAACCTACTAGTATTAAAAAAAAAGTTTCAGCTCTTTACCAGTAGAAATATGCTTTACTCTTGAAATTATATTCCTGAAACAGTTTGCAATTTCTTTTTGTGAGAGATCCGGTATGCAGGAAAGGAAAAAATGTTTTCCATAATCATAAATTTTTAAAATTTATTTGTATTTTATTACTGATAACCTTGATACATCTTGGCAAATTCTGCATCTGTAATGCCTTTAATAACCTTTCTTAGCTCAGTGTAAGAACTGGATATATTTAAATGTGCTTATTGCAAATATCATAGTCTCTCAGCAAAGCATAAATATGTAGAACTTTTCTATATATTGTACATGTGACTACAATTTTGAGTTTTATTAAAATAACCTCAGGCTTTTTCTAGGTTTCAGTGGTTCAGGGGAATTCTACATAGGAAATTATTCAGAAAACAAAAAAATTTTTTTAAAGCAATTTTCTATAAATTAAAAATTCCTGCCGTAATCTGGAAATAGGTGGGGAACAGGCCCCACTACAAACCCATTCTTTCAGTGTGTTCTCCTCATGTATGTGCAAATAAATGAGCAGGAATTTTAATAGGATATTAAATTTCTCTACTTCCCTGATTATAACTCTTCAGTGTATTGGAACTGGATTTTTACAGGCACTGCACTGGGTCCATTCAATTAGGTATCTGCATATCACAGTACATACAAATAAACAAATAAACAAACAAACCCAAACCAACCCCCCGCAACCACAGAACTACATAGCCCTCCAGTATGCATTGTATTGCACTTTTTATAATTTACATAGCACTAACTGATGTGTTAGGTAAAAGAACATATTATGCTGTTTTTTCGCAATTAAGAAAAATTAAGTCTGCAGTTTTACAAGCACACAATTCAAAGAAGAGATGTCTGTAACTCAATTTCTTGTTTTTTAACTTGCAATGTACTTCTGTATGTGTCTGTATCGTCTCACATTAAAGTATTGTGATGAGATTTTTCTCAGTAACATGAATTGTTTTGAGTTGGGTGCAAATCTTATATTGTTCTGGTACATTGTAGAAAAATTTAATTTACTTGTTCCCAAGTTGGTTATTTAAGTAGCAGAAGACAGAGAAAGATGGCTAATGACTGGTTTCGGCCTGACAGTGTGTGCCAGTCCTCATGATCTTCAGAGGTGAAGGAAAAGAGAAGAGAACTCATGAAGATCAAATGCATCTCTTTACAGTAGAAGACTGTTCTTAAATTGAAGTTAGAGAGAAATTTGTAGTTAATGTAGCACAAATCCAGAGTGAGATTTTTCTGAGAGGAATCTGAACCTTTTTTAGTGAGATAATCAGTGATAGAGTCCTCTTCCCATCCCTGAAGATATCACCAAATCAATAAGTTGGAAAAGACCTCTGAGATCATAGAGTTCAGCCTTTGAAAGACAGAAACTGGTGCTGCACATGGGACAAAGTAAGATGTTGAGGAAGAAACTATACTTCACATAGTAAATTTGAGTGGACGTAGAATGTGAAGATAAGGAAAGGACCTCTGTTAGCATTGAGTCTAGTGTCAGGCTACAGATTTATTTTCAAACCTTTAGTTTTTTAGGTCTCGATTATCTATCATTTGTTGTTCTTTTTAACAAGTTTTTCTGTAGTGTTTTATAAAATTTCCTAATAAAATATTATTTAAATGTTTTAATATAATTTTCTGTCTACAAGTGATAGCTGTTAGAAAAGGAAGGTTGGAAAAAGAATTAAAGATTTGGAAACCCTCCGCCTTTGTTGTATTTCCCTATAAAATAAATATCACTAGATTTAGAGGCTGATGTTTCCACAATTATTTCTGTTGCTCTGAGATTTGTAAAAGCACAGATTTATTATCTAAGCAGAGAGAGATGACTGTTGTTAAGGCTCTAACTTGTCTCACTGATCACATTTGGAATTGGAAACTCTTTCTGCAGCAAGGCACAATTGTTTAACATCTAAATTGCCTCACTGGTCACATTTGGAAACGTTTCTGTCTGTGCTGACTCTATTGCCTTCCTGGTAAATAATGTTTGGCTCCCTTGAAATTGCTTCAGCTTCTCTGCATTCTCTGTGGAGCTCTTTGGAATTGAACCAGACCCTCCCTTAGCCGCCTCTCTGCTGCCCCTCTCTCTTGCTTTAATTAAAAGCTGAACTGAGAAGTAACTCTCTCTTTACTTCCAATTCAGCTCCTGCCTTTGACTGTTTATGTAGCTTACTTGAAAAAGTTAATGCAACTCCTAATAGCAGATGCTGAACAAGGCATATGGTGAAGATTAACTGAGAAAAAGGGACATTCTAACTGTGTCTTGCACCCCGAGCAGGAGGAAGGTGAAAGCCATGACGTGCGCGGTTGCAGAGGATCACCCAGCTGCCTACCAAGCAGGAGTGCTAGAGCATCAAAGTGCAAATCAATATTATCTGTCATTGCACTTTATCTGTCCTAACAGAGGAAGGTTTCTGTGTATCTTATTAACTGTAAATAACAAGCCAATATTTCTGGGGCATTGGGCAGCTGGTTGTGCTGAGAATTCCTCTGAATTTCCATATTCCTTCTCTTATTACTTGCTTACAGCTTAGATGTGAAACTTTACTGTGAGCTGAAAATTAAGATAAATTCTGCATTGCTCACTTTACAAGTTTTTCTTCTTTTTTTTTTTTACAGAAATTATGGATGAACTATTATTCAATTTATACAGCCTTATCTCTAAATACCTTAGGTTCAGTGAGATAACAAATTCATAAGATTACATATTTCTGGATGAGATTTTTCTCCCTCTTTCAGAAAAGAAAATGTACCACTGTATCTTTAGGATATTTCTCTAAAATGTACCTAACTTGAATGTAGCAGGACATAGTTCTGCTTTCTTTTTTTTGTTTTGTGTAGGTATGTGAGGCCTGCTTTAGAGAGTCAGACCAAAAATTCAGCATCACAATGGCATTAGTAACACACAGCAGGTATCCAGTATGCTGTATGGCAAGTGGGGCCTACTGATTAACTGATATCATCAACAAAAAAAATTATCATATTTTTTTTCAGCTTTGACTCATATTTTGTTTTTCTAGTCCTTTATGCATAGAAGTCTTGCAATTATAATTTTTGGATGAATTATTTTTAATTTTTTCTTCTGGTTTTCTTTCCTTTTTTATATTTCTGTTCATTGACTACTGCTGTTAGAGTTTATTAGAGAACTTTATAATATCTACATCATATATGACATGTAGACATCAATATTGTGCCTGGGGAAAACAGGGAGCTGATGCATCTTTGTTGACTTTGTCTGTCCAGCAATACATGACTGTATCATGATAAATATTAAAAGTCTTTATGATGATAGTGAATTAAATTTAAAATAAAATTCCAAAAGGATAGAATAAACCACTACAAAAGTGGTGCTGTCTACTTTTTTTTAGTATTCATTTTCTAAACTTTAGAAGATCCTCAAAGCACAATTTTCTCTTGTTAATGTCAAAACTAGTTCTCTGGAATATATTCTAATAACAGAGGACTTGGATTACAGAGTGTGGAACAGCAACTAACATCTAAGTGTGCAATACTGCAGCTGGTCTATGTATATTTTTCAAATTTTTAACTTTAAACACATCTGGGCAACAAAATTACTTTGAAATATGACAATAGTGTCCTAGAAATTAGTTATTTGCCTCCAAACAAATTTCTACACCACACAAAGTGAGCTTAATTGAAGAAAGCTTGCTGTTACCTTTTCTATCTGTTCTGATACTAATCGAGGAAATCATAGTGGACCATCTCATGCCCAGCACATGCATAAGAAATTGTTTTCAGGACACCAAAAAATTTCAGATACCTACTGCAGCTGGGCAGTACAAAAGTGAGATCCTTCCTAAAAGACATAGTGTTTTGTTATATTCTGTTTGTCCAGAGTACTGTTATCAGTGCCAGAAGATGCACAAATATATTTGAAATACACATAGTATTTATTTTAGTGATGTTAAGAGCAAAAAGATAAACTAGATTTCAAGGAACTCAGTAGTTTAAAAACTGGGACATAACTCTACAAATGCTCAGTATCTGAAGAAAAATTTCTTGCTGAGTAATTTAAAATTTGTTCCGCTGTCATTTTGTAGAGAAAAAGTCTTATTCTCATTTGCCACTTGATTTTTCTTATACGCTTATCTTAAAATAAGTGAAGGGTTTTTTAATCCAAGTTTAAAAATAATTTCAAAATGAGCAGCTCTCTGACTGCAGAGGTTGTAGATGACATAGATCATGATACCAGCATGATGGCTGATCAAGCAAATGCAAATTTGCAACTAACAATGAAGCCTATATATTAATTATCATGTTATAGTAAATAACACTAATTCTTCACAGAAAAATAGCAGTACAGATTTATTAATTGCATCAGTCATCACAATGTCTAGCAATGTGTGCAACATTTGGAAGCGTAGCTGATCAGCCTAACCAGGTTCTTGTCTTTCCACAGACGCAGGTAGGACTCTGACTCCTTAACATCTTGCTCCTTCTACCAATGGAATACAGGAAAGCACGCACAACTGAAGAGAAATGAGATGCAGGGTTCTGCTTTGTTTCATGCAAACCTGGTAAGCAGACAGGGAAAGTCTTAACGACAGTAGTGTGGTACTAGCATCTGTCTTAGGTGATTGAACACAGAACTCCTGAGTATCCCCTTCCTATTCAGCAATTAGGCAATTATCTGTAAAATTACATGCGCTGTTTAGCTTTGGAAAGAAAAGCTAAGTCAAAGGCAACTGCTTGGAAGAAAGCCAAAATCTGCAAATCAGGTGGTAATTTTAAATTGCGAGTACTTTAGAAACAGGTATTGCTAATTTCTGTTCTAAATTTCAACTACTTAGTCTCTTGAATGCTGAAGATTTGTGAACTAATTCCAAAGTTTTAAGCTACATGGAATAGCAGGGACTTTTCATTGTTTCAATTTAAACAAGTGAAGGTAATTTTCCCAATGCAATAAGCGCTTCATCGTTCATGCTACTAAAATATATGGACTTTTCTTCTTCTCCCTCTAATATTTCCAGTCTCTGTAAAAAAATGGATTCACTTTGTGCTCATTTTTCTCCTAAGGGAAATTCGGTTTTATGCTCACTTCCCTTGTCCTGGTGGTCACATTTCTTGTGATGCAATGAGATTCTGATATTTTGAGACAGAATGACAGCAGACGTATTTCTGTTCCAGTCATAATTTTAAATATTCAAGACATGTAATTTCAGTGGACCTATGGACACTGAGAAGATTCTACTTTGGTTTAATAACTGAAGTTGTAATTGTGTGGTTGGTTTTGGTTGTTCACAGAATCATAGAATGTTAAGGGGTTGGAATGAAATGGAAACAAATTCTCTTAACTGACAAGAGCGCAGTAAACGTTCAGTTTGAAAATGTGTAGAGATATTTTCTGACTTATGTCCTGAGAAGAATATATGGTCCAGCGAGACATGAAGAAGAGATCTAATAAACATCAAGATGTCTACTATGGCATCTTCATCAAGCAGAGAAGAAAAGTAAATAGAACTGTCATTTCTTCATTAGTTAAATAAGATAGGACATCCCTTTTACCCTCACAAACACACAGTGCTTTATTAGCATAGCCCAACTCAAAGCCATTGTTACAGAAAATGATATTGTGACTGGACCAGATAAATGAAGAAAAGATATTGAAAAAGGGTAATGGGTGCTGATGAAAAATTTCTTATACATCCATCCCTGCTTTTCTTTTGCTTCCCACCAGGACTATACATAATCTAAATAAACTCATGAGAGTATTCACAGATTTGCTGTTATCTTGCAAAGACAGACAAGTAACATATTGAAAACCTTCTGCCGTGTATTCCATCATATAAAAATTAATTACTTGAGTATTTTTAATGGAAATTGGAATTGTGCTACAAAATCCTGGTAAGTATTTTATAGTTACCTCAGATTTCTTTGCTAATACATGATATAATATTTGAGTAGACTGTCAGAGGTTAAAAGGAACGGTGGAGTCAACAAAACTCCTTTGCTGGCCATTTATGTAGTTGTGAAAAAGAAGAATGGGCTTCAGTTCTTTTCTGAGAGCTAGAAACTCCTCTGAAATTTAATTCTGCTGCAATATCTTTGTTTTGTCTGGCTTGACCACAAGAAGGAAAAAACCCAAACCAAAATAGACAAATATCCCAAACAAACAAAAACCAAACCAACAAAAGAAAAAATTAAGAAAGAAAAAGCCACTTTCAAAGGAAATTGATGCGAACCATAAACTGCAGCACAGTGTCAGGTAATGTAGAATAAAACATTCCATACTTCAGTGTTTCAAGTATTTGTACTCAGAACCAATACCTTTGAAGCAAGGATTAGGACTCGTGCCATTTGAGAAGATTAACTGGAAAGAACACCCCATCTCATATTTGAGTTTAAAGTTAAACCCTAGAAAAGGACACTTTCAGTGATAGAAAGGAAGGGGGTGGTTATAAAATGGACTATTGAATTACTTTTTTAACGCTGTGTAAATTCACATTGGTTGTATAACATGCACCCTTAAGCACTTAAGAACCATGAAGATAAAATCATGGTCCTTGCTTGCCAAATCTAACATAAATCAGGAAAAACCCTGCAGACTTTTTTCAAAGCTTCAGGAGAAAAGTAAGGCGTAATGGAATTTTCCAGTCTTTACACTGAGTCAGCAGGGGCTTAATCTCATTGGCCTGCAGTACTGAATGAACTATTCCCCATGGACTTTTGATGCATGGGAGAGCTTCAGAACATATGTGAGGATTCAAGGAAGGTTCTTGGCCTTTTGGTCAAGAGATTGAATTTTTACTGTTTTGGTGTCTCAGTAGTGGCTGACATCGAGCCAATGCTTAGTAATTAAAACTGACTCAACATGAACAAGAAGAGCAGAACTCTGTGAGCTTAGTCATTTGGAAAATGAAGAATGTTCTCTCCACAAGCTGTAGGCACACATACTACATAATTATCATCTTCCTGCCATTACAGGATTGTTTCAAAGAGAACATTTTCCAGTGCTGTGCTTAATCTGCTCTAAAACCAGGAGCAAAGGTTCTTCTACAGCCTACAACAGCAGTTTTCTGTGTCAGAAATAAATGTGCTTACATTGCCGCCTATAACTTACACAAATTTCTGCCCTTGAGTCTTATAAAGAAAACATCCAAAGGCACAAAAGGCTGCCAGGAATGCAAGCCACTGAAGGTAACCACTGCATTCTAAAAGAGCTATATCCTCAGTTCCCCTCTGATGCTCCTCTTCCTTTTGTTCTATTTTATTTCATTAAACACTAAAAAAAGAATTCTCTGCATTTTCCTTTAATTTTCTGTCTGGGATGATGATCAGAATCAAATATAGTTTCACTAGTGACATGCAGAGTGATCACCAATTACATGTCAAGATAAAATATTTTCAGAACATCTTAATCAGCTTATATTTAAAAATTATATTTGAATATAATTGCAAGTTTCAGTTGTCTTTTTTCCTTTCCTTTCATGTGTGGAGAAAAGAATTTGTAACACTTCAAAAGTTGAGTGAGTTTCATAACTGTGTAGAAGTAATTGAAGCTGTCTGCCACTTTAAAAAGCTAGGAAAAGAAACTACAAACAAAAAAATATATTTAATTTTCTTTTTATTCTTTTTACTGATGTAACTGGCAAAATAAGAGAAGAGGAGTCACTCTGAGGATGAATTAAAATTGCCCTTTTGGTTGAATATTAATTGACTCTTTGAGAAAATAAAGGACATCCATGTTAGCTGATAGTTTTATTGAGGAGAGGATGTAAATTATTTTTAACAATTAATTTAATTTTAAAAATTTCTAATAATTTCTCATTGTGATCTAGAAAAAGAAAAATTAAGTAGGAATCAGTTTATATTTGCTGTGGTACTTGGTGTTTTTTTCTGACATAATAGTAAAAATATGGGTTTCATAAGAGCCTAAAATATTCTCTTTTTCATTATAATTTGGTAAAGAAAAAAGAAGGAACATTCAATTTGTTTGGTTTAGTTTTAGATAAACAGAGAAATGGAAGAAAATGTTTTCTTAATTTAAGAGGTCTCAAATTTCTAGTATGAGGAAAATGAACATGATATTCCATTGTGGACAAGACAATTAAAATAAGTGTGATTATACAATCCATTACAGAAGCTGATATTGTGATATACTTTGGATTGATTTATTCCATATATTCAGTAGAATTTAGACCTCACCACTAAGGAAGAACTTCACTCACTTGTTTGGACTTGATAGCAAATGGTTGTTTGAGATGCACCATCTGTTCCGCCTAATGCAGGGTACAGTTGTACCAAGTATAGTTTGAGAGTTGTATCAAGTATAGTTTGAGAAGTGACTCTTTATTCTTTCTTATTCTAAATAGTAATAATGGACCATGGAAATGCCTGAATTAAACTTACCAGCCTGAAATGCAATGTTTCATAGGGTATTTAATGCTAATTTTTGTATAGAAGAATACATAATTCTTGGTCTACTCTTTCTTAAATTGATCAAAAACCCCAGAACATAGGATAAGAGAGAATTTATTTCTTAATAACATAAAGAAAGGGATTTTAATAATTTCTCAAAACTTGTGACACAGATATTTTGGCTTTGTCAATGGAAAATAGTTTACAATGAAATAAATTATTTGACAAATGGAATGTAACCTCAAAAGTAAGATGGCTTTTCAGGCCATCAGTTGTTCAATACTTGAACAACCATTATATGCTATTTACTGCTTCTTTATAAGCCAACCTGTGTGCACAAGTAAAAGCCCCAAAAGCCACCTGATAAAACATTTCTTCCTAGGAGTGGAAGTGGGGGAAAAACATATTTGTTTGTCCTCATTTCTTTGCAGACTGTTTTTTCTTTTCAAGAAGCAGTCAGTCAATCTTTCAAAAATGCCCCCAGTTTTTGAAACAAATTTCAGGGTTTTATCTAAGCGTGGAGAAAATTTTGTTCAGAAAGAATGACTGAAAATGTATGTGCTCACAGTATTAGGCAGGATGCATGTTCCTTTCTAACTTTTGGAAGGATGGAAAATATAGCATAATTTAGCAAGATTAAACTGTCATTTAAATTGAAGCATTACTATTATCTCCTTAGGGCTGATTTGTGTGGAAATATGGATTTTCTGCTTTTAACTCTTAAATGAAGTATTATGTTAAAATTGGTTTGCATTTAGAATCATATCTTCAATTTATTTCAACCAGAACAGATGGCCTGGAATGATGTTAATGTGAACCTGGCTTTTAAATTGCAATACTGATTGGCATTTCAGCAGTAGACTGATTATTACAAAGAGAATACTAGAGAGAAATAGGCAATGAAAGGAAACTCAGGAATGTAAAACTTAATTTCCCAAGTATTATATAAGATATGATACATAGGATATTGTTTTTATTAAATCCACTATTATCTTTAATCAATAAAATATTAAACAATATATTAGATAAGAGCTTTTTTCCCTAGAGCTTCAATCATATACTAAAATAAGCAATTGCTTGTACAGAACAAGCTTTGAGGGACAGTTTTCTCTATATCCTAGAATAGTAATATCATCAGTATGGCAACAAACTAGAAATTACTGTGATGATCATTAAGCACAGTAAAAATTAAGCAAGGTGACTTCTGACTGCAGTCAAATTGCAGTTATAGACTCCACATCTTTTATGATAGGGACTACAGGATATGTGGTAAATACATTTTATGCAAACCCTTTTTTTTTCATTTTTGGAAGTTTTCCTTACATAACAACACAGAATTTATGCAATTTCTGAGGAAGTGATTTTTATTTTAGCATTCTTATTTGCATTAGGCTGTAGTGTATGCCCCGTAGAATGAATAATAAAATGATTGCATGTAGCAAAACCTCAAAATTTAGCCTGTCTTCAACTGAGGCAAAATGTTAATTTCCCCTCAACCTTAAATTGTGGTAACTTCTATTAAGGCCCATACTTTTGGACATCAGCTGATTTGACAGCAAGGGCACATATATCTTGCCTAAGCACAGGCATCGGGTGCCATCTGAGATTACACTGTGACACTGAACAGGTAGGTCGGTAGTGGCAGAGATCTCTCAGAGATCCTGTGTCACATCCAGAATCACATGGACACAGAGCAAGTGATGGCAGATGTGTTCAGGCAGCTGAAATGAGACTGACTAACAGGGATACTGATATGTAGCAATAAAAAGAAAGGACTCTATATTAATGCAAGGGAGGTGAAACAACTAGAAAGTACAATTTATTATATTGATGTTTTTCACCAAGCAAGTGCTAGCTTTCCACGGAGCAAAAGACTCCTCCTCTTCCTTCAAAATTAGGGATAAAGGGGAGAGAGGTTAGAATAAGGCATTGGCTACCTCGTGTTTCTATGACAAGTTGGAATGCTTGTGCTCTCTGATAAAAGGGAAATCCAAGGGCAATCAAGAGACGTTTCAGGGCCCTGGGATGATGTAGATGTAGAAGAATCAGGAGCACAGGCAGTGATTTCCTTGATAGCAAGGAATAATATTGATAGGAGTAGGAAAATCCATCAGGCCAATGTGTGGCTCTGAGGCTGGTGTAATTGGAAAAACTGGGGGGTTTTTAATCATGGGATTATCTACTCAACACCTGGTCTACTGACACCTGACGAGATGCAGTTGTCTCAGAGGGTTAAAAGAGTTCTAGCACAGGAGCTAGTGGGGTTCATTCACAAAGGTTTAAATTAGTTTGGAAGGGGACAAGGAACAAAACCAGGCTTACCCAGGATGAGCAAAGAGATGGTGTGCCAAAATTTGAGAAAAGAGGCACTAAAGGGGTCCTTCAACAATCTGCTTCCAGAGGTGTTTGCTACAACATGCCAAATCTGAAATGTTTCTACACTCATGCATGAAGCACATGGAACAAACAAACTGAGCTCAAAGTTTTGGCCCAGTTCCTAATATTTGACATCCTTGGCATGAGTGGGATGATTCCTGTGGCTGGAGTGCCCTGTTGGGTGGCTACAGGCTCTTCAGGAGGGATATGATGGGCAGAAGTGGGGAGCTGGCACTGCATGTTATAGAGGGATTAGAATGTATGGAGCTCACAGTAGTCCGTGGCCCAGCTGAGAGCCTCTGGGTGACGATCAAGGAGCAAACAAGTAATGTGGGTGTCATTATGGGATTGTATTTAAAGACCACCTCACCTCCTTGCTGACACTGATTAATTATTCTTTGAGGAACTAAGGCACGCTTCCAAGTCAACTGCTCTTGTCCTTAATGGGGGACTTGAAATTGCCAGAAATTAACTGGGAACATCCCACAGCTGGTACAATCTGGGCCAGAAGATTCCTAAAAAACCTTGATGACAGCTTTATGCAACAGGTCCTAAGGGAGCTAACTCAGAATGATTTCCTCCTTAAACTATTCTTTTCCAAGCACAGTGGAGAGTTGTGGCTACCTTGGCCACAGCAACCATGAAGCAATCGAATTTAAAATCCCCATTTACAAGGGTAAAAATGCCAACAAAACCTCAGCTCAGAACATGAGGAGAGCTGATTCAGGCTGCTCGGGGAATTAGTGAATAAAGTCTCCTGGGAAAATGTTTTTGCAAGTGCTGGTGCCCATGAGTGTTGGTCACTCTAAATATCACATCCTAAGTATACAGGAGCCGGCAATTCCCAAATGCTGGAAGTCAAGCAGGTGAGGAGGAAGTGTTTGGACAATGCTCTCAGGTGATTCTTGGAGTGTTGTGTGCAGGACCAAGAGTTGAACTTTATGATCCTTGTGGGTCTCTTCCAACTCAGCATATTTTGTCCTTCTGTGAAATTATATCAAACTTAAATTTAATTATCCTAGCATTTTAGCTTTTTAAAAATTTGGATATGTGAAAGCAAACACAAGATATGTCAGAAAAATACTGAAATGCATCAAGCTATTTGCCAGAGATTCCAACAATGTGGATCTTCTAAAGCTTTCTTGAAAAAGCTTACAAAATCCTGGCATTTACTTGGGAGGCTCATTATGAAAAGTAACCCTGAAAGCTGCCAACTTTTTATATTTTTGATTGTAGAAAGAGGAGTTTCACTGGAAGGTAAGTCTCAGTGGAAGAAAACAAGTTATACTATGCCAGTATATTATTCTCCCCTTCTGTTCCTGGATGTTTTTTTAATAATCATATCTATATTTTAATTCCATCCTTAAATATGAATATGGAAGAGAAGTTGTGAATTTTAATCCTGGTTTATTGATAACGTTTTGAGTGGTCGTTCCCATAAATACCTTCTGAGCTTAGTATTTGACTAAACATCTTTCACTTCCTAAAAATGAATAGATTTGTGTACAAGTCTGATGAACGTAGGCAATTATATTTTAATAACTCTAATGACACTATTACCTGTAATATCAGAACATACTAGCATGCAGGAAATGGGAGAAATTCATTATAATTGCTATATTCCTGCCAATTCTTTATTTCTCCTCAGATATCCAGTATTTAGCACGTAAGACACAGCTTCTCAGTGTGGTACTCAGAGTACTTGTTTTGTAGTTAAACATGTGCATTCTGTGCAGCATTTTGTGAATAACAAGGAATGAAATTATTTTCATTTAACATCCAAATGGAGTTGATTGATGAGATCTTGGCTTGATTAGGGATTACATCTCACATCCCTCTTGATCTGAAATGAAGTGAGACACCAGTAGCTGTATGCGTGGCTAGCCACAAGGTCATTGTGTTACGCTCACAGAAAAGTCTTAATCTCGCTGCGTGTGGACAGTGAACACTTCAGTCTACTTAAGTACTATACTATATTATATATAAAAATAATGGGAATAAAAGTACAATTCTCTCTTAGACTGTGTATACTATCTTAATGGGGTGAGTTAACTTTCCCTACAGCAACCATCATAGTTTTGTGACCTGTATCTGTAGCTAGAAAGATGTTGAAAACACAAAATTGTTTTGACTACTGCTGAGCACTGTTCCAGCAGCATCACAGTCCTCTCTCCAACACTCCCTCACTCCCAAGCTGGGAGTGGGCAGAAGGTTGGGAGGGGGCACAGCCAGGACAAATTGCCAAAGTGATAGTGCATCTCATATGGCATTATGATAATAATAATATTAACATTAAGGATAATAATACTAATAAAAGTAATAAAAACTGAGAGAAAGGAGAGAGAGGGTGGCATCCATCATTAAGGTATTTGTCTTCTAGAGCAACTGTTAAGTGTGCTGAGGCCCTGCTTCCCAGGCAGTGGCTGAATGATGGGAAGTAGAGAATGAAACTTTTTGTTTGTTTTCCTCTTTTAGTGCATGTGATCTTTGCTTTTCTCATTGAACTGCCTTTACCTTGACCTATGAGCTCTTTTTCATCTTATTTTCTTTCCCCTTGTCCTGCTGAGGAGGGGAGTGATGGAGCTGCTGAGTGAGTGCCAGGCAGCTCTGTCCCTGTTCTTCAGAGGTTCATTATTTTCACTAAAGTATTTCTTACTGAAATTTTTTTACCTTCCTGAAACAAAATATTTCTATCTCTCTGTGCCCTAAGGATCAGATATTTTTGTTTGGATTTACATTTTTGCATCTTCAAGTATTTTAAATGGAAGGAAAGGAGAAAATGACCTACACAATCACCAGGGAAGAACAATGATACTGTTCTGGCTGACTTGTTTCCTATTCTGACTCAGTCTACCTGTTTTAAGTCTGCTTTACCGCAAATTAGTCATGCGCCATTTCCGTCTGGAAGGAAGGGAGATAATTCCTAGTTTAGATGTCTTAGCAGAAACTACAAATATAGACAAGATAAAGAATGCGACCACAGAATTGATTTGCAAATGGTTCATCACTAATACAATCTTCCTGAATTTCCATAAATTTCACTCCATGGAATTATGCATGAGAATAATGTGTACTCATGGACTCATTTAATCATAAATTTGTTTGGAGGACTGAACTTGTGGGAAGACAAAATAGAAACAAAATGAGGAATAGAAATATCATAGTGCACATAATTGCTTTCACTCCCAATTCACTGGCTTAATGTTGGTTTCATAAAAGCAATGATGAACTCATTTACTATTATTGTGAATGAGTATTTCTGGAGGATTGTCATTCAGCATTAATTAACAATGATCATTATTTTAAAGTGTTCACTGTAATTTCTTGCTGTTACTGTTGCTATTTCTTGCTGTTACAGTGCTATTTCTTGCTTTTTCATCATTTCTGATAGTATACTTTTAAAATATTTCTTTGCCTAATTTGAATATCTTCATCCTAATTGTGTATATCCATTTCTAACTGCTATTGTTCCAGAGAAAAGAATAAACATCCTTTTTACTAAATGAAAATATTTTAATTTGCCTTTTACATCCTGGTCACTGGAATTTATCATATGTGTATTATTTTTCTTATAAATATCAATAAACTATAATGCACAAGATGTCCTATTCATGATGAACATCAGAACAAGCTCAAGAACTTTTCATGTAACAGATTAAACCCCTGCCATTGTGAGAGTAGCTTTTGGAGCAAGGGGTTGGCGTTCAGAAACTTTATCACTGATCCTGGTCTTTAAATACCAAAATATTCTGTCTCCTGACAGTTACAGACTTGAACTTCCTGGAAGAGAACACCAAGTCATGTTCTTTTAAATGAATGCTTTCCTACGGATGGCAATTGATGAACTCCCCCAGATTTAACAGCTAGTAGTACTAAGTGTTTATGCACTAATGCACAAAAAATATTCTCTGTTCTTGATTTTAGCAAAAAGTCTTGAGGATGAATGATTTGCAATTATATTTTTAAGATAATAGTGCATCTTGGATGAACATGAGAATTAAATAGGGTGTAAGGTCACCTAATATCTCAGTTATTTGAAAATATTAATATTTGACATTCAAACTCAAATTCTGAGCAGTTTTTTTTCACTAACAACATGCAGTTAAAGAAATCCTAGAAATCTAGGGCCTCAGAGGTATGTGCTTTTTCTATATGACTTTTTTTAAATTAGAAATTTTTAAATAGTAAAATGGGAAAGAATACAGTAGTCTTCTAGATGGATTCCAAGTTTAACTGAGCAAAAAGTCTCACCTCTTACCACTTAGCAACAGGGGAAATTGCATGAATAAAAATGAGAATAGTGTAAAGGAGACTGAGAGACATGCTGGGCACTGCTGAATGATGAACTGGGGGTTACTTTCAAAAAAAGGGCCATATGACTAAATCCTTTGCACAACTGGAAAAAAGGTCAGTGCTTTACAGTAGATTTTTGACTTGATTTAATTTCTTAATTTTTGTTTGTTTATTTCTACAGATAAGTTTTTGATTAATCATCTAGGGGTTAGTATTTGATAGAGGAAAAGTTCAACTTTTCCACTTTCATTATTCTTGATTTTAAATATTGGAATCAAATTCAAAACTCTACTGCCTGAGCTTGTTGCTTGCAGTCTATTTTTAATCTCAATGATTTATTATGTTGTAGATTTTTGGTTTTCTTTTTACTGTATATGAATTTTTCTGTGATATTCCACTAGAAAATCAGAATTTATTTGGATCTGTATATTTGTAGAGAAATAAATAAGAGTGTTGTGACGGTGTTCACAGGGGTTTTCAGGTGAGGGAAGAGATGAAAATGTTGACTCCATGTTCAGAAGGCTTTATTATTTTATGATATATATATTACATTACAACTATACTAAAAAGAATAGAAGGAAAAGTTTCATCTCAGAAGGCCAGCTCAGCTAAGAATAGAAAGGAATGAATAATAAAGGTTTGTGTCTTGGACAGAGAGTCCAAGCTAACTGGGCTGTGATAGGCCACTAATTGTAAACATCCAAGATGGGCCAATCACAGATGCACCTGTTGCATTCCACAGCAGCAGATAACCATTGTTTACATTTTGTTCCTGAAGCCTCTCAGCTTCCAGGAAGACAAATCCTAAGAAAGGATTTTTAATGAAAAGATGTCTGTGACAGAGTGTAATCCAGCTGATCCCACAGATATTCTCAGCAAACAAATCCTAATATATATTTGGAAAACTGTATCATCAACTTGTCTTTCACTTGTCAGCAGAAGAAAGAGTTCAGGTGTGTTTCTGCACATTGAATAATGTATGCTTTATGACATTTAAAAATTATTATAAAATTAATCCTATTATTTAGAATTTATAACATTTTTTCCTGTTTGTGGAAGACATTAATGTGACCATATTCCCTAAACCATTAGAAAGTGCCTGAATGCTTACCTGGACAAGCTAGATTTTATTGAATTGACCATTTACTAAATATAGTGACAAATTATGGATAAAGAAAATTAGGAAAATACTCTGAGCCCTTGATGTAATTCTAAAGCTAAAATATATAATTAAAAAAAAAAAAAAACAACCATGAACCCAGCTAATCAAATAAGAATGTGAGTGTTAGTTTGAAACTTGCAGCTTCAATCTGCCTGCAGTCAAGATGAAGATATAACCTGCTGGTATAATTACATATGTTGGAATGTACACTCATTTTTGTGATACACCTTTGAAAATTCATGTCCTTCCAAATTATATGATCCTACAGTGATATGATGAGTTTAAATAAGTGCTTTGGAAGAAGAAATGCCAGATTATGCATGATGAATGGAGTCTTCAAATGAAATTGAGGTGCCCAGTAAATATGCTGCTGCAATCTTCCATTTAAATAATATAACTTCAGTTTACTAACATTTATGTTCTATATCTCATTCTTAAAGTTCCATTTAATAATACAGATTCCTGAGTAAAACAGTACTCTTTTATTGCCTGAGAAAGTTCTTCAAATTTTCTTTTGGATAACATGTGATGGCATGTGATGGCAATTTGAAAGCTCTTCTTACCTTTGCAATGTTTACTGAATTTTAGTTTGGGTAAAAGCTCATGCTTTACTCCATTAGGATTTTTGAATAACTAGATATGGAACTAAGTTTTTAGGTTTTTTCCTTTATACTCGGACATATATCTGATTATAATAACCAATAGAGTTACATTTGTCAAATGTTTTAACAAACTGCAGCCATAATAGTTTCCATAGAAACAGGATTGAAAACTAAAAATAACATCATATTTTAATGTGTTCTCTAAAAGAAATTGGTAATTCTATAGACAGGACATTACATTAAAAAAATCTTTTTCCTATTTTGTGCCAGATAGCAGTAACCAATATAATGGCCTATTTTGTAGTATCATCTATATATCAAGCTTCATCTTTATATTTGTGTCATCTTCATCTATTTTTAATTTAAATACATAAACAGAAAACTTGTTTTGTATTTTTCAAAACCAGTTGAGTTCTAAGTAAAAGCACTACCAATATATCAGTCAAGGAGGAGGAATAATATTCTCTGAAATCAAAGTACCTGATTTGTCACAGTTGGAGGTAAGATTGCTGTGCAAAGAAAAGAGATTTTTGACCTGTGAAAAGAATAACATTAATTTTCTTTTCATATTATAGGCAGATATACTTCTCCTTGAGAATACAAAAACATTTGGATTATACCTTTACATAATGTATTCCCATGCTTGTTTTTAAATTTAAGGATTTGAGGGAGTCTCATATTTTCTAGGAAAAAAAGAACACTTTGTAACTTTTGTATTGAGTACAACAAACGTCTGGTTACAAAACGTTGGTAAATGCTTTGTGGGATTTAATTTTTGGCCTTCAATAAGAGAACATTGTGTTTGAAATGCACAAGGTACATTAGGAATCCTTCAGTCCTCCTAGTTTATTGAAACAGGATAGCTCATGTTGCGAATTTGTAGTATTAAACTTTATTCCTATGAGTAATTTATTAATTTGATGAGTGTTATATTAATTAGATGTGTGTGTAACCTTTTTGGAACACCATAAAACCTTTCTCATTTAAACATGACAATTTTTCAGTGTTTAAATTTTGAGGTTATTTAGATTATTGGACTATTAAAAAATGCACTGTGGAATTTTATTGTTTCTTTTACCAACACAGAGCTGCGTCTTCTCTGTGACTGCCCCAGCTTCTCAGGTGCCCGAGCACAGCAGATATGAGACTCTGCAAGTGGAATTGCACAATGAAGAGGTTCATCTGTGTTGGACGTGTCCTGAGGTTATGTCATCCTACCCCCTGTGTCAAACTGCTTCCATCAGGAAAAAATGATGTGAGATGCCCTTCTGAAGGGAGCAAAAGGCCCAATATACAATTCTGGACCCACTCCGTAGGGCAGTTTGCTGTCTTCCTGGGGCCTGGATTAAATATGGGAAAATAGAAATTCCCACCTTAGTACAGGCCTCAGATAATCCTGCATTATATTGATTTTCAAGTGATCAGCAACGAAGTAGTAACAAGGAGTTGGAGGACAAGTATGAGTGAATTCAGGGGCTTGGGACAATGGGATAAGGATTGGGAGCACAGGTAGCATCCTTCCAGTTACAGGGAAGAATGAGAGAAGAAACAGAAGGAGACAGCTAATCAATACCTGGTTCCAAAACTGGTGTTACTGGCAGAATGTAGGCTAGGGACGTTGTTTAGTGCTCAGTTTGGCAGTGTTGGGCTCGATGGTCTTCAAGGTCTTTTCTAACCTAAAAGATTGTAGGATTTTACAGATCTGTGATTTTTAACAGATGGTAAATTTAGAAAACATTCTTTAAGCACACAAGCTGTACTGATCTCACATCTGGTATCTGATACAAGAGCACAGTCTTACCATAAGCAGAAGAATACAGCATGAGGAATTTAAACTACATTTTTCGCAAGACAGTGACACAACTCTGATGGTCACAGAACAAAGTTGAATTGGCTTTTATTCTGGTTTGCATCTCTTGTTCCTCAAGTAAAATTTTTGTTGCTTTAAGTTAAATGCATACTTGTGGTGAAATGTTTCTGTGAAAAAGGGCAGTTGTGGGAGATCTACTTTTGCCTTTAAAAACAGTTTTATGTGAAAGCCTTCAGATAATGCTACTGTTACACTGTTTGATTTTTTATGATCTTTCAATATTTTATTCTATAATGTGAATTTACAGCTTCACAGTAGTAGTCCTTTCCAACATACTGAAAGTTTAATATAAGAAACTGAGAATTTTATGTCAGGGAGGGAGTCTAAATAAGCTACCAAAAGATTAAACAGGTCATTTGTATTGAAGTGTGTTTGCCTACCTCCATTTACATATATAAATTTAAGATATGAATAAAAATAAATTAAAAACATCTTGTCTTTAAGTTAGTTTTACATGGTGTTTATTCTCAAGACTATTTTCTGTATTTCAGCAGAACCAGGGAAAACTTTTTTCATCCAGTCCAAACTGAAATTTGTTTAGAACTTTATTTGAACTTCTGAAAAATGCAAATAAAAATCCTGGTTAATAGACCACATAATATTTTGGTGAAAGCTAAATGTGTGATTTTTACAGCTTTAACTCCATCAGATATTTTTAACTAATATGATTGTTCTTCAGATGAAATTTCTAGGAGCCCTTTTTATTGTAGAGCATGGTGATGTCAGATGCTATCAAGCCTTAATGACCATGAGATGTACCTTAGAGGAAGGATTAGTGTAGTTAAATATATTCAGCTGCCTTAATTTTAGGATTAGTCTTGCTTGCTTTTCTTTTGGGAATATCTGTGGTACCAGTTGTAACTGCTAGTCTACTGTATTATTACAGCCTTTTTTCCTAAGGAATTAGTAAGCATTTTTGGAGAGTTAATATTCTAGAATCTCACAATACATCCTAACTATAAGAACAGGTTTCACAATTTTTTTCAGCTTGAAAATGTACCAATAATTCCCTCTTCTCAAAAGACAGCTGGCAGCTGTTCTTATCTTATCCCCATAAAGGATAAACAAAATGTTTATTTTCATGTTTCCTGTATTTAAAAAGACAAATATTTGTCTTTATTTTTTAAATTGCATTTAAGTTTCAAATTATTTTCATATTCAGCAATACTGGGGTTTCTTTTCCCCAGGATCATTTGCTGCTTCACTGCATGGATTTTGTTCCACAGCACATTTGAAATTTAATTCTTTTCACACAAGCACCTATGTTCATTGTTTGTTCTTCAGGGCTGTTGTAGATTGATGCTGCGGAAAAATTGAAGAGGTTTATTTGCTATTTCAAATCATGAATTTTTTGAGTATATTGGCTCTTTAATCTTTAGAAGGACTGGAACAGCTATGTCAGTCTGTCTATTATTCTAGTCATTATCTAAATTTTAAACTTGATGTTTTTAAGGGCAACACCATCACGACTCATCACTCCCACACAGATGCACACAAACCCACACACACTCACACCCACACCCACACACAGTTTCTAAATTCCTTCATGGAGTGCATGATCTTAAAGGTCTTTTCCAACCAAAAAATTTCTATCATTCTATGTAATTGTAAATTTCAGCAATTCCAGGGCTGTGCAAGTACTATTTCACAGGAACAAAAGAACTCTCCTATTTTAATGACTATTTAATTCTAGTCTCCATGGAAATATTTTGAAGGAAAAAAACTCTCTAAATAACTGCCACTGGCTACTTAAAGGTAATGGAAAATGTCAGGTGTGAAATTATAAAATGGACAGAAGCAGTTATAAAACTGACAAAATGACTAAAATGAGTTATTTGAAATAACATGCAAACTATGTTTTAGAGAGCAAAATAAGAAAAAAGGGAAAATTTTCTCTATAAACATTTTGTAGCACAAAAGGTGATAGACAAAAAGCAAAGAGGGAATCATTTGTGCTGCATAACTTTCAACAGTCAAACGTCACCATTTAAAAAAACCTTAAGGTTTAGTTTGAAAACACCTCTTTCTTGGCTTGTTAAAGGAAATGTATGTCCGTCGTTTGTATTTAATGGTATTTTGAATTAAAGAAGGAATCTGGAAAGTACATAAGACAATATTAATAATTATACAGCATAGTCTTGTGCTGTGCTCCACCTACAAAGAGACCCTGCCCATATCTTGCTACTCACTACTCTTTTCTGTTTAAATATCTTTGAAAACATAAGAGCTTTCATATTGCTAGACTTTGCCTATCTGAATTTCAGTGATAGTGTAGACAAATGATTAAATATCTATTATATGATTGTTAAAATCAGAATAGTCTCAACAAGTAAAAGCATTGCATATCAGCAAGGAGCCTGTGCTGCTGCAAGCATGGTCCAGCCAGATGAGGCCAAACTCCACTGCCAAGAGGAACAGTGTAAGAACATCTCAAAGATGTAAAGCGGGGTTTGCTCTCCTGCATGCAAAGTGAGAGTCAGGGACCCTCATAGGACCAGCTCTAAAGAGCTGCTGGAGCATCTACGTAGTAACTTAGATTAGCTGAGTTTTGTATGTGGTGTGACCACTGTTAATATTGATTTAATAAAGAACTTCTAGTTTGACTTTTATTCACCCCAGAAGTTTTAATACCTGTGTCAATGATCTTACTGTTCAGTAATTATTTGGAAAAGGATAATAATTTGGTGTACTATTATTTACCAGAAGCTGCGTGAAACACATTTTGGTGGCTTTATAAGGGTATTCCCATGATGGTTTTCGAGAGGAAATTATATAATTTCAAATGAGTTTTAAATTTCTACAATGCTGGGTTTGTTTGTTTGTTTTTTCTTTCATTTTGCTGTTTTGCTGTTGAAATAGTTATTCTGGATTTTTTAAAGCTATAAATGTTTCTTTCTTTGTTTGATTGCTTTAACTTCTGGCAGCTGTCCATAGACTTTTGTGTTTCTTAAGTGTAAAAAGCCCAATCGCACTGCATAGGGTTAATATAGCTGGTAACTCCAGATATTTGTAGAGATGGGAACACCAAAATCAACCTTTTGAAAAAGCATTACTTTGACTTCTTGATGAAATATAGAAAGCACAAAGTAAGGTTTACATAGCAAGAACTAGAGAAGTTTAACAAGAAGGCAGAACAACAACCTCGATGCGGCCACAGCTGTTGTGAGACAAGTGTACTGACTGCAGTTTGTTGAAATTGTACCAACTCTTCTACCCTTCCATTTCCACTCCACTTTCCTAAATTTGTTAAATTACATTCACCTTGATCCTTCCTTTTCTTTAGAGACAAGATTAAAAGTCAAAACAGACTCCACTGAGTACCATGCAACTGCTCTCTCATTCCCTTGTCCTCTCATCCCCCATGGGGACAAGAATCAGAAAGAAAAGGTAAATCCAATGGGTTGATATTAGAAAAATTTAATAATTGAAGCAAATTATGATACTGATGATGATGCTGATGATTATAAGGGAAGGGAAAGAGTGTGACAAAACCCAAGGAAAACAAATGATGCACGATACAAGTGATCACCAGCTGCTGACCAATACCCTGTCTGACCCTAAGCAATGATCAGTGTCCTGCTGGGTAATGTCCCCAGTCCATATACTGGATATGGTATTCTGTGTCATGGAATATCCCTTTGGCCTGTTTGGGTCACCTGTCCTGGCTATGATCCCATGCTCCCAGCTTTTTCTGCTGCTCTCACTAGCACATCATGGGAAAGTAAGAAGTCCTTGAATTAAGGTAAACACTATTTAGCAACAACAAAAACATCAATGTGTTATCTATTTTATTTTCACCCTGAATTGAAAAATTATTTATCTACTAAGAAGAAAATTATTTATTTCCCTGCTCAAACTGGGACAGGTAATAAGTGCCTTGTAGGGCTGAGATTCTCCTCACCTGTCTATTGCCAAATAAACAAAACATGTTTACAGTTACATATCCCAACAGGCAATACCAGAAGTTATTGCTTTCATTTTAGGATAAAGTCTCATAAATAAAGTTGTGACATTATATTGGCATTATTATCAACACTTACGTTTCTCCTTCCTGCATATTTTTAAATAAGCAAGCCACTTGGAGTTTAAGGAAGAAAAAAATTTATTGCTGACATTGAGAAAAGGAACTCTGGAATTTTGAATGTCTAACCTCTGGAGAATGTTAAGGTTTCTGAAAGGAAGAATTAACATGTTCCTGCTGTGAGTCCTACATGAAAAGGCTCAGATCTAGGAATACAACTGCAATTCAACTGTCTGGTATAGAATTCTACACTCAAACCTGCAAACAGAATGTAAATTGAAATTAACCACTGTTAAAACACAGCAAACTTGAATCCCGTTGTAAATTGATTTTGGTCTAGGTAAGGATTGGACTTTTGATGAAATTTCACTGTGTCCCCCCAGATGTATTATAAGTTGAATTATCATCATATTTGAAATATGAACTTTATTGTGTGCTTCTGTTTGTTTTACAAGGGGAATATTTTATGATTTGTAGTTTCTTCTCAAAACTTTCAACACAATTTCAGAAAAAATGTACATTTTCCCCTGTGTTTTTCATTGCATTCAATAAATATTTAATATTTAAATTCTTTATTATATATTATTCTTGAAAAAGACCTTGATATCCCTTCTAATATGAATAATCTATAATCATCTATAGCAGGAATAATTCCATTTTATGTGACTGTAGGATTACAACCAAGATGATCACAAGTGAGGATGTGTTTTTCTGGTGTGTTCTGATACTGAAACTCAAAATCATTAATTTTCAAATCAGAGAAGCAGTGATATTTAGTGAAAGCATTGCTAAATAACGCAGCTCAAAATCAAGCTATTGCTATTCACATGGGTGTAAATAAGTTTGAGGCTATATTAGTGTGCCCTTCTTTAGTTAACAGAAAAATTATTTTGTTGATAGAGTCCTTAATGATTTTTATTTAGGCAAAAGTGGAAGCAGCTTGTGTAAAACTCTTTAGAGAGGACAAAGCTACAGAAGAGATGTTAAAACTTTAACAAAATTCCTGCTTTCCTCTTTTAATTATAAAAAAATAACCTTTTTTTTTTCAGGGATACAATAATTTGTAACTTCACCAGTTATTTTTCTGAAATGCTGAGGGAGAAGGTAATTTCCACTTTTTTTTCTTTTTTTATTTTTCCAAACTAACATCAGTATGAGGAAAAGAAGAGGTTTAAGTTCTTCTGAAAGCATTACTGAGTTTGTCCATTACTGATTTTGTTCACTTTGCCAATTGCTTATGTCCAGATAGGCAGGTCACATCTACATTGTTATAAATTTGATGATTCACAATTATAGCTGAATAATACTTCAAAGAAGGACAGCAAAAGGCCAGATGCTACAGTTTTATATGCTACAGGACCAGTATCTAGACCCATCTGTATCAAATAAATTCAAATAAATGCAGGGTATTTTTATGAGGCTATTGTTCTTCCATATGCTTGTTTCAATATGCACGTACCTGAACAATATACAACTTGGGCATGTGTGACAAGCTTTTTATGTGTGTGTACCCGTTCTGCCCACTTTCAAGGAAAAAGGGGTAGTTTATCATGAAACTTTGCTGCTGGAGTTTGTTCCATTCTGCTCATGTTGCAACAAATCTCTGGTTCTAAACCAAGAATAATAGGAAATATTGACAGTATTAAAATTTTATCATATTTCTCTACAAGGCGAAAGGACAGATCCTGACAGGTTCTGAGCATTTCTCATCATTGCAGAACAACCTATATCCTTGCAATTTAAGCAGTAGAGCTTTTCACTGAGTTACAATGCCAATAGTAGTGATATTAGTATGTATTTTTTTCAGTGACAAAAGACATCTTCCTCTTAAATGTTTGCTAAAAGAAAATGAGGCACAGAGAGTATCAATAAACTCTTTCAGCCACAGTCTGAAGAGAATAAGGTCTTTGCTGCATTAAGTTATTATACTTTTGAATATACTTTCTGTTTTCCTTCTGTTTTCTCAATCAAGACATGCTTAGCAAAATTCTCAGGGGATAACTCTGAAGTAAAATGTCACGAAGTATAAAAACAAGTGAAAATGCTCTTAATGAAATGAAAGTTGTGGTCACCATGTAACTGGATTTCTGAGTTTGTGGAATGATAAGAACTTTCATGTTGACATTTATACCACAAAATGCAATGAAGGATTTACAATAAACCAGGCTGATTAAAATGGATTATTATGATTTTAAAATGAATTGTAACTATTTTAATTAATTTTATGCCAATCATTTTAGACTGTAATTGTCAAATCAGAACAGAAAATGGAAAAAATATTTAACTCATTTGATATCATATTTTTAAATAGTGTGAAACTTGTTAATATAAAATATTGTGTGGCTAGATATGTCAGAATATGAAAAGGAAAGTGTTATAAAATTCCAAGCCCTTAAAAATCCTACCATGCTTGCAAATTAGCTACAATTGAAATTCAGTGTACTTTTCACAAATTTGAATCTGATTTGAATTGCTAATTATATTGCAATTGTACTCTATTCTAATTCAATTATTAATGCAAACAAAAAATGATTACTTAAGAATTGCATATTCCAGAGATTAGCTGGTTAAATAAATCCACTAATATAATCATATTCATAACAATTGACACAATAAACTGGTATTCAATTTGGCATAGATTTTCTTCAACCTTTTTCTCCTTTATCTAAACCAATATTATCTTTAAGACTGTTGCAGTTAGTTGAGAGTGTCAGTGTTGTGCATTTGATGTGATCTGCCCTATTCACAACAGAAAAAAGGATATCAGAGATTACCCATTTGTTTATCCTTGGAAAAAAATAACTTTCTTTTCAGCTTCATTTTTGTGTCAGTATCTAAAAGCTGCATTTGCTGGATTTCTTACCTAAACTGAGAAACAGCTAAACTGCTGGGTTTTAAACTGTGAGGTATACAAGATTTTAAAGAAAGACTGCATTTTAGGTAACTTAAACCTTTTGGAATAACAATATTTCACAGCAAAATAAAGCCATTTTAGAGTATGACAATGAAGCATTGCAGGAAGTGGCTTCACAATAAAACCAATAGTATATTTCATTTCAAACAGTTTAGATTTTAGCTCAGGTTTGATGAAAGTAATCAAAGAAAGATAGAAATATGTCTATATTTTTACCAATCCTATATACTGCTACCAGAAAAGAGGACCAGTTTTGTTCCCATTCATTCTTTTTTTGTTCCCATTTTTCGAGTGTGTGTGAAATTTTCCTGACTTGGAAATCAGCATTAGCCGGGTGTTCTTTAATAACTGCACAGAAGCATAGTTTATCGCAGAAAGGTCTGTAATGACTAAAGTCATTACATTAACACTTTGCTAATAACTTTAGATATATCACTTCTATTTAATAATTCAAGAAAAATGTGCCAAATAGTGATATTGTAGAGACAGCTTTTTCAGCTTTATCTGCAACACTCTGGTTTAGGCAACAAGTAGCTTCCAGGAAGTACAATGAATATTAATTAAGTTTTCAGCCTGTGCTGAGACTTTCAATATGTTCTGTGTTTTGGGGAGGTATCAGACTAGTGCATTTATCCTCAATTAGCAGAAATGTCAGCTGGTTGATAAAATGAGTATAATCTGAGACTAATCAAAATTTAATAATCCCTTTTTATTAGAAAGGATTTTCAGTCAGGAACTGAAATTCACCAATAAGGTTGCTCAGCAAGAAAGTACTTTTGATTAGAGAGAGTGATTTACGTATTATGCAAAATAAACTTAAGGGTCAGCAGATTAACATACCATTCAAATGCCTTGCTATGCACTTTCAATTCTACAGAAGCTTTAACATCTCACTGGAAATTTAAAGGTACAGGAATTATACAAAGAACACAAAGCAAAACTCTTCACATTTTAAGGATATTTTTGTATATTTGCTTCGGGTATTCGTTTGTTTTATCAAGCATTAGTGTAATACACTATCCTGGGAGTCCCCTGCTGAACTCACTCCAGTTTATCAATGCCTTTTCTGTCTTGAGGGTCCAAAACTGGATGCAGTATTTTAGATAAGCCCCTACTGAATGCAGAGTAAATGAGATAGTCACTTTGCCCAGCTGTGTTCATACAGCCCAGGATATTGTTGGTCTCTGCTGTTGTCAGCGCATGCTGCTGCCCCATGGTCAGCCTGCTGCTTACCAGAACTATTACTGCCTGTTCCACTGAGCCCCTTCCCAGAGACCCTAAAATGAAAGAATTTGAAAGAATTAGAAATTACTATATCTGTGATTATTTAAGTCAAGTGAAGCAATTGCTTTTACATTTAGTTAGGTTTATGCACCAGGTAGCACTGTTTCACACATGGCTAAGTGAAATCTAATAGTCAGTCTAAAGAATAGCATAGAAGTTTAAAAAGGTGTATGCTGAGCAGCTCTCCTTTGTTGTGTAAAGTATCTTTTCTTCCATAATACGAAAATTAGAAGTTTATATAAAGTATTGAGTTTGCACAGTAAAATTTCTATTCATACACTTCAATCCTAATCATTAATTCTCATGGTATTTGGAAAAAATCCAATGCTAACATAAAGCAAAGAGAAAAAAAATTTACTCATTATTAGGAAAATTTGTGTAGTAAGTGCAACTCATAGAGTAGAATTTTGAACTCAGAAAAAATATTTTGCATGGAAGAAAAAATCCAGTTCAACTTTCTTCCTTTAAAGTATGAGCAAAACATTTAGTGCTTTGTCTCTTGAGAATTATTTTTGTCAGTTTTTTAAAATCAGCGAACACCTTCTTTATTAAACGGGTAATGACAACGATGAAATATTTACAAAACACACACAAATGTTTAGGATCCATCCTGAAATCACTGTAGTACGGTTCCATTTAAAAATCTTGAAGAAAAATCTTCAGTTTCTACTGCAAAGCAATGGATTGCTGCTGTACTTAGTCAAGAATCACTTATATACAGCAGAAAATTAGCTCTTTAGGCATTTGTATGGCATTTTAAATGTAAAATCTTTTGTAGTCAAAGTGTTGAATAATATTGGAAGATACACTCCTTACTGGGTAATGTTAATGTTAATGGGGAGTTTTCATTTTTCTAATAAACAAAAGATTGCTTACTACGTAGTTTTGTAGAGATGACTGCCAGTACATTTAGGGAAACATCATCTCTTGAGATAGTTCTTAAATTAATTAAAGTAAGTTCTTTTATGGTTTTATGTTTGTTTGTTTTTTTTTTTTCATCCTTAAGGGCAAAAGAGAAGGAGCGTGGGGAAAAATCTATTAAATTACACCATATATTTTAGAAGGCTTTGAAAGGAGTGGCTATAGGAGCTGAAGAGCACCTCGAAGTGAAGAAAAAAAGCTGAATACTTGACTGTCAACCTCTCAAAAAGGAATAGGAAGTGGAAAGTGAGTAGTGGAAAACTGCTGAAAAAGGTTTACCATACTTTTTAAAATGTGTTTTTTTGTAAACTTTTCTACAGTTTGTCAGATTTAAATAGCATGTATTCATATTTTTATTTGAATGTTTAGTAATTTATTCCTCTGTGTATTCTTTGCCCCTTTCTAGAGGCCTCTGCAGTACTTTGTCTGGCCTCATAGAAATACAGATGACATCTCTCCTTCTAGCTGTATTTCTCTTTACATGACTCATTTCTTGCCAAAACTGTTCTGTCCAACATATCACAATAGCTCATCATGATGATTAATTCAAATACGTTCCAAAAATATCCTTTGATGCAAAAAGTATTAGAGCATCAATCAGTCAGCCTCTAATTGTGATTTATTAACCTTCCAGTAAATTCAATGATTTTCAATTCTCATTTTCTTTTTCTGCCATGAACTAACTGCTACAGATCTGGTCTCTGAAAGAAAAATATGTCTAATTTGCTTTTTTATTCAGTGGGCGCATATGTTTAATGGCTTTTACTATAAGTCGGATAACTAAAAAAATAGAAGTATTTAACTTCCTTTGAGGAAACACCAATATTAATTCCGAAATCTTTGTACTTTTCTAAAAAATATGTTTTTAAATGAGCTTTTTCATAGAAAGAATGTGGGCAGATCCTTCTGTTTTATTTCTCTAGGGATGTTGTCTAAATTCACAGAAGGTTCCATTTTGATTTTTCTCTTTGAAATTAATTTGAAAGTGCTGGTTACACTGAAAAACCCCTGCTGGCTTAGGCTGGTTGAGGCATGTATGAGTTGTACAAAATAAGATTTCAAAACAGTGCTTGGCTGACTTAAGCCAAAGGATATATCTGAGACCCAATGGGAGTAATTTACCGCAATGAATCTGCTGTCTTTATAGAACTACCCAAATGTGTTAAATGCACTAAAAATGCTTCTACCTTTTAGTGCCATTGATCTTAATTATAAATGTCTATAGTACTTCAATACCAATTATTTCTGTCTCTGAAAATGAAGACAGAAATATGATTCGCAGGGAGCAAGTCACTTACCTGAGCACAGGTGGGGAGTGCTATGTGAGTTATTTCAGAGTTTCATAGCTGATAGAGGAACAGATATGGCCCAAGCCTCCAAGAGATGTGCATGCTTCATGCAGAGTCTGGCCTATTTACCTTCTGGAACCTTCTGGAAAAGCCACTGGGCACTCTTCTTGTTATTAGTCTACAGTCTATGCATGGCAGGATTTTACTCTGGTAAGAGCAGGTAGAATTAAAGCTCAGCAGATATATTCAGTTCTCACCTCCTTTAAGAAACAAGAGAACAAAAACTAATATCTTAAAGATTCAGATATCATTGTAAAAGCATTTTTCTGTTATTTATGACCCAAGGGTGTATCCAATTCCTTTTTTTTTTCTTTATTGATCTCCCATTTTGCCAAGTTTTCATCTAATTTTAAGGCACAGATTTCAGGCTCATGTTAGAGATGAAACTGATAGCAACTGTTGAATAAGCTGCCAAAAGACATACCTTTGATTAAACTTGTGTCATTTATTATGTAAAAGATGCTTAAAAGCAAAACTATTATCTAACTATAGTACAGTACTAATCTTTCAGAGATTAAAGGTCTGATCTAATTCACAAAGAAATCAGTTTAAAGGTGCCTACAGAGTGGAATAAGACTTGAGCAAACCCTGGAGATGATAGGAATAAAATTAATAACACTGCAAAATAGCAAAAAAAATTCCTTTGTTCTATTTGTATTTTAATTGTGACAGACTTTTTTATAATGATAATGAAGTGAATAGCAAAATATGGAAATTTGCATTTCAGCTGATAAAAATTTGCCTGGTGAACTCAGAGGAAAATTTTTTTATTAACTTTTATAAAAAATCAACTTTTTTGCTAAACTTACTGTTTATGTCTATACGTATATATACAAAAATGTATTAAAAACACCCTAACATATATATAAAAATAAATACATTTAGGACTTCTCTTTTACCTACAGTACTAAAGGCAAATTATTACCCACATAATTCATTAATTAGATGGCGTATATGTGTCCCATTGAAATTCCATGAAAAAGTGACAGGGAGAGATAAGAAACACCCTGGTCAAATACTCTCGACTGCAAGTGCAGATAAATTGTGTTTCAAATCATAACCAACAAGGTAGTTAGAGGGAGCCTGTTGAACATTCAGTTTTTAAACATAAGTCAAAAATATTGTGTAATATATTGTAGGGTTCCAGCTCAGAAGATCCTCACTGAAAAAATTTATATAACAGTTTATATGTCATTTATACCTTTTGTCTATATCCTAGACCTAATTTATCCCACCTCATCTGAGGCATGTAACTGAGATATCTAGGACAAAGATGTAAATGCTCTGATATTCTTTAAATTGTGGCTTAGCAAATCTTAAATATTTAAACTTAAACCTTAAGTTGATTGTGTAAATTATATTGATAATATCTCAGACTATTCGCAATAAAAAAAAAATACCATTTGAATTATTCTTCTTACTGAGCATTAGTATATATTCTATTTATGTATTTTCAGTGAAGCTGAAAGTTGATGAAAGACTGACACACCTTGAATCCTTCCACTTTAGATTTTGAATGATTTTTAATTAGCTTGATGCTGAGAAAAACACAACAAAATTAAGTCTGAAATGAACTAGAGGACTTTTTTATGATTTGTGGGAAAACTGTAGTATCCTGCTGGAGCATTTCACTCTTTTCAAACCACTTTCATTTTAAGTGTACCTAAAGATACCTAACATATTGTAACATCGTAGAGATCATGTTTTATCATAGAAATGGGATTTAACCTCCTTTTAGCCATGGCTGTATTTGTCTTTTCACATTTCACACAAGAACCATGCTCAGAAGTGGATAAAGGTAATATAAATGTTAAAGAAAAAGAAAGGTTTTCAAATGAAATAAAATCTTGGCTATGATATGCATTGTTCTTGTGTTCTGCCTCTTTTTTACATCCTGACAAATTCATAATGCATGGAGTAAGTAGAGAGGTTCAAAGCATTTTAATCCTCTTCCTAATAGAAAATTTAATTTTTTTTAATCTTTAAAAAAAAGTTATTTAAAAAAACCAACAAACCATAATAACAATCAAAAAGGGCATTTATTATAAAGTGACTCTTGACTCTTTGGTTCTCTTCAAGCACAACATTCAGACCCTGAATTGTGATTTAACTATTATTTCCATTACCGTGGTTGCCTACAAAGGCAGATTACGTAAATGTGGGGAAGGTGCAGAATTTTCATTCTTGCATGTGTAGGTGTTAAAGCTTCCTTAGATTCAGATTCCATAATTATACATATAATGGTTATAGAGCTGTCTCTTACTAGATAAAGTGGGAGGGCAAAAAACAACCTTTTAGGCATACAAAAGCTTATTAAGATTAGACAGGGTTTTGATGAATACATGAAACACTGTTAAATGGCAAGTGAGACTTCTCATCAATGTTCAGTAGAGATTTTCCTGCTTTCTCTAGTCATGCTGCAAGGGCAGAGAGCTCAGACATTCTGCAACCCTGGGCCATGAAGCTACTTTAAGTAACTGTGGAAAGAGGGACTGTGAAGTTGTCAAAATGAATGAAACATATTAGGTGAAGGATAAGGGCATAAATAACACAAATGCACAACAAAGTCAGTTGCTCAAAAAGCAGAGAGAATACTGTAGGGATATTTTTGCTCAGTATCAAGTAAAACTATATAGTACAAATAACCCAACCTGCCATATAAACATCATTTCAGGTATAAAAGTTATTTTTGAAGTAAATTTTGAAGTTCTAGTCCTTCAGGACCAGGCTTGTTATGACTGTAAAAGCTCATGGCTCTCATGTTTACAACCCGCAAGATTCTGTCTTAGTTTTCTTCTCTGTTTTCTTGACAGTATAGATAGAGACGTTTTGCCAAATATAGCATATTACAACAACAGTTGCAAGTTAAAGGACCCCAAACAGCCAAATGCCTTTGCAAATCCTGGTAATCTTTACATTTTAGTGCAGTACCTTGCCAGACTGATCAGTTCCTCAAACGTGCTGGAGAAGAGAAGGCTTCAGAGCGACATAAATGCAGCTTTCCTCTCCCAGGGAGCCTATAAGAAATATGGAGAGAGAATTTTACACTTGTATACAGTGACAGGACAAGGGGGAAAATGACTTTGAAGTGAAAGAGAGTATGCTGAGATTAAATATTAGGAAGAAAATCTTCACTGCAAAATTGATGAGGCACTTGGAACACATTGCTGAGAGAAGTTCTGGATGCTCCATCCCATGTTTAAGATTAAGTTGGGTGAAGCGTTGAACAACTGGGTCTAGTGAAAATTGCCCCTTCCTGTGTCATAGGTTAGATCTGGGTAATATTCAAGATTCTTTCCAACTCAAGCCATTCTGTGACTGATGGACATAATTTGGATCATATTTTTGCAATGTTTTATTTCAAAATTTTAATGAGAAAAAAACATTACATGTTTTTATTTTTATGATTTTGAAATATAGAGCAATAAATACATTTCTTTAATTTTTAGCAGTGTTGAAAGGAAAATGTAAATCTGTGACAAATAAATATATGGTCAAGTATTTGCAATCATATATTCAAACTACACATGAATAATTTCCATGTTTTCAGAAATAACAAGTTCTGAAGTGTGTTGATTTGAAGTTATGCACAAACCCAGAAGCAAAAAGGTTGTTTACTGGTCTTGGAAGCATTGCTATGGATAAATTAATTTAGAAAAGGTAATGTGAAGTAGTTAGTCATTGCACCAATGTTACTCACAAAAGGTGAGTACATTAAAAAGTCATTACAGTTATATGTAACTGTGTATATGACTACTCACCGAGTTTATTTAATTTATATATTTTCAACATTTTTTCAAATTGATTAGAAGCCTTCTTTTTTGCCTGTATATTGGCTGATGCTATTTTAGCAGTCATGGCCATTTGATTTCCTTTACTGCTGATAGTTTACAACAGATGGTTTGTTGTGCTGATCACTGGGACTTGGCCTTAGTTCTCTTCTCCTTGAATATCCAGTTTATATATTTTAAAAACGCATATGATTTTCAGGAAGGATCATTTAGACCTGATTAAAATGTTGACTCCTGATTCTTGGTAGATTTAGTCAGAACAGAGTGCAGTCAACACAACTTAAAAGAAAAATGTTTTCTCAAGAGGTCATCTTATAAAATCTTCTGGTTAGACTCCTCTCTGTACACTGGTTTTCTTCCAGATGAAAATGACACACAAATTAAGTAGGCAGTCAAGATTTTAATATTTCAAGTGCTTTAATACATACAAAAATATACTTAGAGTTGAAATAATAGATCTGTATTTTTATCTTATTTTTTAATTTACAATTTTGAGCTCCTGAAAAAAAGATCTTGCTTATCAAATAACTTACTATCACAGCTTACAAAAATATAGGTATATACAAAAACAATTGAACAGTACTTATGTATTTCATGCTGCTTTTCCCCACAACATGTCTTCAAAATTGATAATTTTATTTTGTCATCTTATTTCAGTTCATATAAAAGAGCATTTAAAAAAAAAGTAACCTGAAAATAATTCTACATATGATTTTTTTTTTCTGTCTCCAAAGAATCCAATATATGTTTGAAATTTTGTTATTTCTCAAAATAGTACTGGATCCTCTTTCTGTTGACACACTGGGATATATTTTGTATAGAAAAATGGCTACTGACTGGAAAAAAAAAGTGAGACTGAGTGTGACAGTGGTTACAAGGGTTCTCGATTGGGGGAAGAGACGAGAACGTTGACTCCATGATCAGAAGGCTTGATTTATTATTTTATTATATATATATAGACATATTATAACTATACTAAAAAGAAAAAGAAGGAAAGATTCCAGAAGATGCTAAGCTAAGAATAGGAAAGAAAGAATGATAGCAAATGAGCTGGCTCCGACAGAGAGTGAGAGCCAGCTCTGCTATGACTGGTCACTGAACCAAAACATCCACACAAGACCAATCACAGATCACCCTGTTGCATTCCACAGCAGCAGATAATTATTGTTTACCTTTTGTTTCTGGGGCCTCAGCTTCCCAGAAGGAAAAATCCTAAAGAAAGGATTTTTAGTGAAAGGGATGTCTGCGACACCTGAGAGTGTGTGTAAAACACAATAGCAGGCATCTTTGAAAAGGTACTGATTTTCAGAGAATATTTAATGATAGAGACAGAAATATAATTTAAGTTTGAATTCAATATTATGTCAGATTTTTAGGAATCCTGCCAGTTTTAAAAAAGAGACAGGGAGTGGAAATGACTCTTGAACTGATTGTGATTCTTATAAGGATTATTCCTCTTGCTTAAAAACTGACACAAAATTAGATTGAATTTTTAGACTTGCTTTTTGTCAAATTTTGGTTGTCTTCTACCCTTAGATTATTTACTGCCAATGTCCTTTGCTCTGTGAATGGTAGTGCATGTAGTGTATGAATTTGTCTAATGTCTCTAACTCTCCAAGGTCACAGAGTAAGAATGACATCAGCCTTGAAGATTAATGGAATTTCTTGTAGAATAAGGTTCAAATGCACAAGTTCTGACAGTAAGTGTTCATAACATTTTTATGACTCAATGAATGCAACATTACAATTAAAGAATCAAAAATGTATACACCTCTGTGAAAAGGAAAAGCTAAATAAGTTTCTAAGTGACATAGAGCTACTTTTCAATAATCAAGAAGAAATCTATTAGGTGCAAAAACTATATTTTATACTAAATTTATTTTATATTACCTTTTATATTATTTTATTTTGTGCTACTATACTACCTTTATTTTGTTCTTCTATACTACCTTTATTTTGTATATGGGAAGTTTTATATAAAATTTCAAAATATGGGTCTGATTCTACTTTTCTGCCCTTTTTCCCATCTATTGAGTGCAGTATCTAGAGATATGCAGTGGTCTATATCTGTTACTTATTCATCTATGTTGCACTTTGTCTTTTATTATGTTTATGCATCCTGCTCAATAATGGAAACCCAATCCCATATCCAAAAGAGACAATTCCAAGTAAAAGGAAAAGTAGATACAGCAGAATCTAAACCTTGCGTTTTACTTTATCAGGTGAGATCATTTTAGCAGACAATATATCAATTGCTTGGTCCATTATAAGAATAGTTGTAAAATGGAATTTCTATCATCTGAAATAGTGGATACTGAAGAAACTACTACCTTAACCAGGCTTTGAGAGAAGAAATTGAGAGGTAGGTACTAATGATTAAGCACAGAAATTAAAATAGGACACCTAGCTGAAAAATTGCTCCTATCAGATTTACCATATATTTTAAGGTAATTGTCACTACCACCTGTAATCAGTAAGCTAAAAAAAGGAGGATAAATCTAAACCAAAGTAGCAGATACTCCATGATCAGTAGAAAGTCGTTCATTACATGCACCTGTCCTGACTTATTTCATTGCCATTACCTTGTCAAAATTCTGAGATAAATTAAACAAAATTTTCAGCACTTCAGTGAATCAATGATAGCAGTGTTACAAAATTGGCCATAAATTGTAAATTTGAAAATAAACTGGTGAAAAATGGCAAACATTGTGGAACTAATTTATTATCCCCAGTAGTAAAGTGCAATCTTGATACAATTGATAATGGGCAAAAAGGTCTAGGTCAATGTACAAGAGGTCATGATGCATTAAAGAGTAGTAAGAAGTTGCTGGGCAACTGTACGTCACCAATTGCCATTGCCAATAACTAATATGAAATGTAAAAAGAATTACATTTTTAACACCATGTTTTTATGTTAACTTCTAGTGATGTTAGTCAGTGTAGAGTTAATTACTAACTCTCATTTTAAAATCCAAGCAGTCTGCCATCTTCAGAGCAAGTTTGCAGAGTTTTATCACCTATTCCAATTTGAAGTTGGACTTCATGTTATTTCAGTGCGTGAAAAGTCTTAATTATTGAAGTGCAAAAATTGACAAATTGTTCCTTTATAAATTTTTGGATTTTTTTCTGATAGCAAGGATAATTTAATCGCTATTCTGCCACCATAAAAAAATTAGGCTAATAAGTAAATAAATAATCTAATTAATACAAAGCAAGGAAAATGCAGATCATAAACTTCTCTCATCTCAAAGTTTAACAGCGCAAAATCATTCATTTTATGCATGATATTAGAATGTTGCAGGAGACATGAAGCCCTATGCTCATTCAATAGTGACAAAAAAAAGCCATGATCATTTTTTACAACAGATATATAGACAGATACTGGTATTAGCTGTCCTCACCAGATTAAGTAGTCTTTCCTACTTTGAACCGCTTGCAGTAGTTTCTTTGGTCTGCATTCCCACAGAGATCTAAATATTCCATTTCTATGGAGCCAAATAGTTTCTAGGGACTTTCTTAATTGTCTTTTAAGACAGTGAGGACTGATGTGCATAGATCATTTTTTAGAATATTGAAATTTAGAGTACTTACTCTATCTAAAAAGGGGTTTCATAACTAAAAGCAACACTTCAAAATTTTTATTATAATGATTAAGGAAAAAAAAACCAGTGTAGGAATCTCTCCACATTGTAAAAATTAAATTTTATGATCTAAGGGAAAGAAATAGTGATTAAATGTGCAAAAGAGAAATACCGTATTTGATTAAATAGAAAAGAAGCATAGAAATGGTAGTTTATTCATCTACCTTTCTTTCTTTCTTTTTGTTTGTTTTTGCTCTCCTGAACCTGTATCCCTGCCTTTTAGCACATAAACTACTCTTACACATTTTAAATGGAGGAGAAAATGTCACTTATCTCAAAGAAAATCAAGTGTATTTCAAACCTGTAAAGCAATAGAGAGTATTTTCATCGTGTCTTTCTGCTGAGAGCCTAAACTGATGTTAGACATACATAAGATTTAAGCTGACATTTGGTTTGCATAAGCAATTTCTGTTCATCAGCTTCATCAGTATGAAATTGTTATCTGTTGATAAAGATGAAACCATATTATTAATATCAAGGACTATTTTTAATAGTATGATGTAAATATAATATTGAAATATTCAATAATTATTTTTATAAATCAAGTGAAACTGTAGCATGCATTATGTTTCATTGAAATATAACAGCAATTTAATATTCAAGTTTTATTAAAAATTATGTGGTGTAATTTTATTGCTAAGTTTATTCTGAATCAAACCAACAAATTACTCAGATACACTTAATTTCGAATCTATATTTAAAATAAATTTAATTAAAATCACTGTCCTCTTTATTTATTTTGGCTGTACATTAGGAACTATTTTTGCACAAATTTTGAAAAAAAAGGTAAATAAAAATGAAAAGCTTCTGTCCCTCAAAATAGGCTACTGTCATAGATTAAAAATTATCACTTTTAATTTCTCTATTAGGAAAGAAAGTTATTTCATTGTTTCATATCATAAGAATTAAAACAGTAAGAAAATAACTACCTATATATTGTCCAAATGACTCGAAGTGTATAGGAAATTACAATTTCCCTCTTCTGACATAAACCCATTTTTATTTTGGTAGTTGCAGTTTGGAAATTACTTTCATTTAAAGAAAAAATCATATTATTGCCTGGTGTTTCCCATATTAAAAAATCCAGGGACATACTAAAACAGCTATTCAGAACATGGTCTAGATTGCAATAAATAATAATATTTCTTTCAATACTTATAGCACATTCAAGAGAACTTGTTAAGCCTCCTTCATTTAAAGAAATTTTAGCTTCTGTTTAAGCCAGAATGATGGAACTTTCATAGAATTATTTAATATCCTGAGTTGGAAGGTACCCACAAGCATCATTGAGTCCAACTCCTGGCCCTGAAAAGGACACACCTCGAGTCACACCATGTGCCTGAGAGCCTTGTCCAAAAGCTTTGAACTCTGTCAGGCTGCTGCTGTGACCACTTGCCTGGGGAGCCTGTTGAGTGCCCAAACACTCCTGGCTTAAAAACCTTTGCCTAATATCCAACCTAAACCTCCCGCGACACAGCTTCAGGCCATTCACTATGATAAAATATCTTTCTCTTTTCTGTGAATAATAAAGAAGTTTTTGTGGGAAGGGTGGTAGTTTTGAGGGACTGACATTGATTTTCCACATTGCTTTTGAACAGCCATACTCACTGAGCTCTTTGATTCATGCAAATAAATTTATCCCTAAAGAAGTTTTGCCAACATTGATCCCTAATTCCCCAGAGTTTCTTAATTAATAATTTATAATTTCGGGTGTCTGTGTTTTGTTGAGATAATGGTGTTTCTTGGCATTCTGCAATAGTTTCTGAGTTTTCTTTGTTGTGTTTGTGCATTTATTTATTTTTAAGTAAAGCTGAATATTTTCAGACATAAATAAGAAATATTCTCCATAATAATAGTCATCTTACTCCCACTGTTTTTCTAATCCTAAAAATGCTTGACATGAAAGGCCTGTCATTTTATCTAGTCCATTTCTGACTTCATGATTATTCCCTGAGTTGTATCTGCTAGCTATTTGTTTATTTTTTCCCAATGACAAAGAAGCTTTCCACATATACATATATATGTATAGAGAAAGTTAGATTTTGTTTTCTATATCATTAAACATAGCACTATTTGACTATTCCACATCTTCAAATTATATCATAACAACAATGTCAATCACTTTGAAAAATAAGGAATAAGGCAAGACTAAATCCATTAAATGTGATTTTTCTACTGGCAACAGGTGGAACACAGGAAGATATTACTGTATGCTACTGATAATTTCAGGATTTTTGACTTGTAGTATTTTCAGTCATGTGAAGTTTTCTATGTTTGAAAAGATAAATGCCTTGCATAAGTTAATAATTTGGTAAGACATGAAGTGAGACCAAGTTGTCTCTCAAATTTGATGCCTCTCAATTTGATTTTTTTTTCCAACTACCATATGTATTTAGGAAGGTTCATGCTTTTGCTACCAGTGCCTTCATATCAGTGGGACTAGGCATGTGTTTAAAAGGAGTCACTTTCCACCTGTTTGTAGAAAGATTTGAGTGTTGTGTCTGACTGATACATGACTAGCCACTTATAGTAATACAACCTGTTATTTTCCACTATTCCTTGTACAGGTATTTATCATCTTCATTTACTGCTTCAAATAATAATGAAGTAAAGTAGCAACAATTACAAAACACAAAAAATGCTACATTCTTCCATTGCTTTACTATTATATTTATTTATTTTGCCAGCTGTCTATTCAGAATGCAAATTTTCATAAATTTGTCAAATGCCATCAGACACTGTAGCTAATCATCCACTTGGTAGAAAATAGCTAAATAAAGAGAATATGCAATTTCACCTATTGTAATTTAATTAGTGACAAGAGTATCTGTGTTATCCAATGAATAATTGATCCATGTGAGAAAGAAAGAAATAAAGTTGGAAGGATTTGATTCTGATTTCACCAAACATGATGGAGAATTTTTTTCAAACAAAAGCTCTTCTCACTGTTGTAAAATCTTCTGCATTTGGAATGTCTAAGACAAGTACAGGGAAAATAAATCCAAACCCATCCCAGAACAATTCAAGTTTCCTATCAGATAGATTTTCACAATGATAAATGTCTGCGGGCTATCATGAAACAAAACAATTTAGTAGACTCCCATATTGGTTAGATTTTACATATTTCTCATTTTACTAAGTTAAAGTTGCTTCTGGTTTCGTTCTGTTTTTAAAACATGGGCTTTGACTTTATTTAAAAGTTTGATGTTTGAAAGCATATTTAACACACAGTTAAATAGTAATTGTATCCAGTTGGCTTGATTATGAATGATTCCTGCAAGTTTTGCTATCTTTCACATAGGCTTAATTTTTCTCATATATATGAAATGCCTAGAGCTAAATAATTTTAGAAAATCAAACATATCCATAGGCTCAGCAATCCAAAGGGTTGGAATCCTCATGGTATCCATAGCGTAAAAAATTTTTAAAACATTTGCAAAAAATTCTGGTAGGAAGAACAACCTGGGTGGCCTTAACAAGAAGACAGCCCACAGGCCTGTGAAAGTGATTATTCCCCTCTCTTTCACTTTCATGGTGCTGCGGCTGAAGTACTGTGCGCAATTCTGGGCTCTTCATTAAGGCAAAGGACCAGGCTGGCCTGGAGACCATTGAGTAGTGGAGGTTGGAGACCTGGTTGAAGGAGAATATAATCACTGTTTTCAACTCCCTGTTTTTTGGCTGCCGGAATGGACCATTCTCAGAGGTGCAGGGTAGAGAGGTGATTGCAAGCTTTACAAAAAAATTTCCATGAGACTGAAGGAGATGAGTTTTCTGCAGAAGAATGGTTATGGATAGAGTTGGAGGCCCAAGGAGGTTGTAGGAATTCCCATCCATGGAGATATACAGAAATTGACTGCTAATGTCCTGGACAACATGTTCAACCTTACATGTCATTGAGCAATAGCATGAATTAAATGATCTCCAGAGATGACTTCCAGCCTAAAACCTTTAACAGGTCTATGAATTAAAGAAGAGCATGTAGGTTTTACAGAAGCTGTTGAATAGATTAATTTCTGGGAAAACACCCAACATTAAAAACATTCACTGTATAACCACTCCACGGTTTTGTTTGTAGAACTCAGGGCATTTTATTCACAGACCTCGTTATTGTACTTATAAGCCACAAGCTTCAGTTCTGAATCCTTGTCTCCTAAATATTAGGGAGAAACTGTTCTCCTTATGCCACCAAAAATGATGCATGTTATATTGAACCAGAGTTATGTGCTTTCAATTAAATTTTATTAATTCAGTGAATACCTCCGCTATTTCAACAGCACTAATCCTGGATTACTATTAGAATTTCTTTATGATGGCTCATTTCTTTCTTAACACAGTTCTTATTTCTCTGTCCTGATCAATACTTTTCTAAACCAAAATTAAATTTTTAGCGATTAGCGTGAAAATGTCTCTCATGACTTTTTTTCTTTCTATAAAGTTTTAATTAAATGGGACACGCAAAAAATACATAGAATCCCTCTCTAAAAGAAAGATCAAGGGAAAAAAATCCATTGGAAAATTACACTTTCATAGCTTTACAATAAAATAGTGTAGGTTAGTTTTGTCTTTGACTGCAGTACAGAAGACCTTGTTTCACTCCTTTATTTATTTATTTTAATTCACGAATATCTTTTTTTATTATCGTTGTTGTTATTTCAAAGTGCATTTTTTCAAAAATTGGGAAAGTACATCGTCTTGTAGATAGTCCTAGCTTTTCACAGAATTTCAAATAAGAACTAAGACTACATGCAATATTTTTGGTAAATACTATTTACTCTTTTGTTATTTGTTTATGAAAAATCATGCTTACATATGGTGCTAAAGAAGTAATTACCAGAATATAAGGTGTCATAGAGAAAAGTTGACACAGTAGGAGTTATTTTAATTCCAAATGGTCTTGATTTACAAGCCTCGCTAATAAATTCCCTTCTAGTGGTTGGCAATAGGTTACATTTTACATATAATTGTCATAAAAGGGAATCTCAAGCACTTTATATTAGACACAGATGACAATCCTTGCTTTATTGGGATCTTGAGGTTTGGTATATGCATGTAATGTAAAAAAAAAGGTGAAAATTAAAAAGATAAGTAAAAAGTGATATGCAATACAGCTGTCTTAAAAGTTTAAATGACATTTCAGCTTATTTCAAATAATAAGGTGTACTGTAGAAGTTAATGCTGGGGAAAGTCAGCAAGCAAGCAGTGTTCCAACTGGGGTGAACTTACCACTTCTTACAATTATAATAGTATAATAGAAGATAATTTGAAAGTAAGGAGAGAAATAAAGTTTATTACACTCTTGGGAAATGGAAAAGTTATTCTGGCCAAAGCTCATCAGGTCACTTGAAGTAATTTGAAAACTAAGTATACCGATGTTCACTGGAAACATTGTTGTGAAAACAGCTGTTTTACAGAGATTCTGTAATTTTTATATCAATCCTTTTAGTGCTTGAAAACATAGATTTTATCATGTACTCCATCTTCAAAACCCGTCTGCTTTAATAGAATCAGACAGTTATGAATTATTTAGATGATGATTTGACCCTCTTCTTCACTATATAACTTTCTTGAACATGTTTTGCATTTAAAAATCATTCTCTTATGGCTGTCAACATTTGAGTCTTGATCTGACTTGACCTACTTGTAGGCTTATTATCACTTCTGTGAGTAGTCCATGGAGTAATCTTGTTTAAGTATTCAGCATTGTACAATAAAATATTGCGAACAAGTCTTATGACCTGATTCTAAGTGTGTGGAAATAGAGCTCTCAAAGGAGGATGACAAAAAAAAAATCTGGGAAATATAACCCTTCTCTTCAGAGGTTTGTGTTACTGGGTCTTGGGAAGGAACACTAGATCATAAACTCTTAGTTCTCTACTGTAACAGAAAATCAGAATGATAGAGACAAAATAAAAATAGAAACCATCTTAAAAATGGATCAACCCCATTTTAAAACTAGTTGTGTTTTTTCTCAATCTTCCCTTCTTAAAGTTGTTCTGGGAATTTACCAGTCTTCGTGTAGCTAGAAAGCCTGTCCTGTTTTCCATTTTCAGAGTATGCAAGGCTGATTACATACTTTTTTTTTTCTTTCCCTAATTCTCCTGCTAGGTTAAAGAGTTCATCTCAGTCCCTAGAGCATACGTGTAAACAGGAAAGGTTTTTTATTATACCTTGTTTTTTTTTGACCTTGTCAGCTTTATAGTGCCTATGACTGGAAATCTAAGTGTGAAAAAATTCTCAAAATCTAATTCAATATTAGTGACTAAAACAAGATTGAAACACACCAATCTTTCAGCTGTGGCTAAGTAGTGCTTGAACATCATAAAGGGGTTTTTTTGGGTTTTTTTTGGGTTTTTTTTTTGTTTTTTTTTTTGTTTTGTTTTTTTGTTTTTTTGTTTTTTGTTGTTGTTGTTGTTGTTTTTTTTTTTTTTTTTTTGTTTCTTTGTTTTATTTTTTATTTGTTTGGGGTTTTTTGTTTTTTGGGGTTTTTTTTGTAACCTTTTCCTCGCTTTACTTTTTTATTCTTGGCAGGTAGGCCAGATGCTGGGAGGTGACACAAACAACTAACACCAACTGACCAAAAAAACCACAGAATCACAGGATTTCCTGAGTTGGAAAAAGTCCACACAGATCACCAAGTCTGAATTGAAAGTGAATGGCCTGTATGAGGATCAAACCCACAGGCTTGGTGTTATTAGCACCATGACCTACTACCTGATACAATGTGATATCATGCTCAGGAAGAAAAAAAAGGAGAACTACAAAATCATTCACCTGGAGAGGAAGAGCCCCAGGTCCCAGTTCATGTCTGGAAATCAGTTTTTCAGAACAGGACCTGAAAATCCTGGTGGACATCTACTTTAACATGAGCCAGTGATGAGCTCTTGTGGCAAAGAAGGCAAGTCATGTCCAAAGCCATATTAGACAAGGAAGTGCCAGCAGGCTGAAGGAGGTGATCCTGCCCCTCTGTTCAGCACTGGTGAAACCACACCTGGAGTGCTGGGTCCAGTTTGGGCTCCTCACTACAAGAGAGACAGGGACATACCAGAGAGAGTCCAGCAAAGGGCGATCAGGATCATGAAATAACTGAAGCATATTTCCAGTGAGGAAATCTGAGAGAGCTAGGACTATTCATCCTGGAGATGTAAAGTCTCAGGAGGTATCTTACAGCTATTTGGAGCAAAGGGGCATAGTGGGTAGAACCAGGCCATTTTCAGTGGCGCCCAGCGCAGAAAAAAGGCAATGATCACACAGTGAGACCTGAGAGATTCCCTGTGAGATTGGTTGAACACTGGCAAAGGGTTGCCCAGGGAAGCTGTGAAATCTTCATCCTTGGAGACAGTTAAAAAGCCATCTGGACATGGTCCTTGATAAGCGACCCCAGGTGGCCCTGACTGAACAGAGAGGTTTGACAAAATGATCTCCAGAGTCCCCTTCCAACATCAACTACTCTTTGATTATGTGAGAATTCACTAAGCACATGAAAATGTAAGTAAAGGAAAGAAATTACAAAATTCAGGAAGTTCAGTAGTAGAACAATGTGAAAGTAACAATATAAAGGCTGAGGACAAACTGACATCATTTTTTGATGAATGTGTTCTGCCTTTGTGCCATCATGCCAAATAAATACTCTTTATAGTATCCTGATGCAGGTTCTCTGCTGTGATATATATCACAGTTTGCAAATACCAAATTTTAAAACTTGAATTCAAATGAAAATCAGTCTGATTTTTGCTTTGTTACATATAGGTGGTTTTGAAAATTTCACATTCTCTGAATGCTTGCTGCGCTCATAGAGCTGATCAAAACAAACCCTCCTTACATTTCTTCAAGACTCTCCTGTAGGAAGCCAGGACATCCCTCTGACTGTCCTGGATGGCTCGAGTCCCCCTGGTGGGGGACTCTGAGGCCTTGGCATGAAGCCAAATGCACCTGTGACTTCGATTTTGACCCATGGAGCAAATTACCAGCTTTGTATGAAGAATTACAAGTCAGGAGAGTTTAAGTAGAATAATAGTTAGTTGTCACAGAGTGAAAAGGTAGAATTTTAAGGTTTTTAGAATGGAGGTTCGGAGTCCCAAGATGGAGGAATTTGGGCGTGCCCTGTCCTTCTTTCTCCCTCCTAGCCTCCATGTTCTGTGTGATGCTGGCACTTTTGGATTGATTTACAGTAGAGACAGACTGTCTAACACAGGTGATAGGTATTGGAAAATAATTGTAAATAAAGTATAAAATGTTGACACCAGCCCAAGGGCAGGCAGTGTGCCTCGGACTGACCTGCTGAACCTCAGCAGGCCAGAGAAAGAATGGATTAGATAAGAGAAAAATAAACAACCTTGAAAACCACAGCTGAAGAATTCTGACTCCTTCGACTGCCAAGCTGGGAAAAGAGACTTGGGGTCATCCTGACCAGCAGAGATTCTGAGACTGTCCCTTCCCCTAAGTCTGTACATATCTTTCGTTTTGCAACATATTTTTTCCTATTATTTCCTTTTGTATTCCTTTTTTAACATTATCTAGTTATGGGTAGCCCTCCTTTCCACTTCTTTTTCCCTTTTGAGATTAAACACACAATATCCATTTGTTAGGGAACACTTTCACTGTTAAATGCTTTCTAAAAGTCACTTCAGTTGCAATATACAAAACAATACCAATATTAACTTTAGAACTCTCCAATGCATTTCTTCTCTAAACTTCTCAGCATGTCCTCTCAATATCTTTGCTTGTCTCTAAAATTTTAGGTTCTTTGGGCTACAGATTGCCATTCATTCTGAGCAGCTGTTAATGCTTAACAGTTAAAGAGTAATATTAGTTTGAGGTTTGCTTTCCATTTTCATTCAAGACACACATCTAGACAAGAGTATATGTATTAGTATGAGGACAGGGATTAGATTTCTCATTTGTGATTGGCTAATGGCACCGTAGAGTGATTCGTAAACCTTATTATACCTAGTGATTGATAATGCTTCATTTATTTCAAGCAGCACAGTGCCAAGACTAAAAGAACCAGCCAACAAAAACATCACTTCATCATTTAGATAACTCACATCTGCTTTTTTTTTCCACTTTCATCTGTGTTAAAATATTTTAAAAATAAAGTTCTTGAACAAAGAACACCATGGCTCTGATTCAAGGCTCTTCTTAGCTGAAAATTATTCATGCCCAATAGAAATGACATTTTAGTTTTAGACTGCCAAAGTGAACTTTATTAGTATGCCATTAATCATTGTCTTGGATGTGACACCTGGGGAAAATGATTTAGTAGAGATTAGAGCACTCAAATGTAACACTGAAAATATCACATTTATTTCCAGTATCAATCAGTCAATGAAACACATATTAACAAAAAATTACATTTATGTACATTTAAATCTGTTCATAACAAAGTGCACTGCTTTCTATTCAGGAACATTTTCTGGTTTTTCACATTTGATATTGAGTTTATAGTTTATATAAAAAATACTGTTATCAATGTAATCAATTTAAAATGTGTAATAAAACATATTTGAAAGAAAATTTAAATTGGAGAGTTGTGCCAAACAGAACCATTTGTTGGAAAAACGAGCATTAAAAAAAATCCTCCTTTCCATATAGCCTACAGGCATTGCTTCATAGCTAATACTTAACTTCAAAAGTCTGAAATTCTGTTCACTTTTTCAGACTTTGCAGATCTATTTAATAATAATAAAATTTAAAAAAATAATAGTACTCAACCAAACAATAAACAACTTTTATTTTGAGAGAAAAAAACCCAAATAACTTTAAGAACATCTCCCACGGAAGAGCTGGCATCAAAGTAATGACATATTAATTCTTATCTTTCAAAGAGCAATAGGTTACGAATAGCTCATTTAAGTATTGTGACTTGTACTAAACAACAAAATTCCTCTCTTTTCTTCACTCTGTGTTTAACATTTGTCTGTATCTCACCTTTACCAGGCTCAAGGTGCCATAATCTTATGGGTTATAACTTAACTTCCTTCCTTTTATTTTCCCTGGGAAGACAATGTTAAAACTGAAGACAGCAGAAAATCACTCTTTTCCAAAGTGTTTTATTATTTTTACTACAGGATAAGAAATTCATCTGTTATACTCTTTAGGCTTTGAAGCATGAAATACTGTCCTGATGCAAAAACAAAAAAGGAAATCTGTTACTAAGAAAAAAAACATTAATTCACCACAAATTAAAACCAAGCATGTATGGTATTCATATTTACAGATTTAAAAACCTCCCACACCTCTGTAGGTATTCAATACTTTTATTTTAAATATTTTTTTAATATTAATGAAAGTTGATGTTATCAGATTCTTAGTGGAAGACCCAAAAAATCTCAGTATGTTGTGCTCTCTTCTTAAAATGGATTACCTTGTCTATTCTTCCCTCTTGCACTAAGGTAGTGGGTAGAAGCATAAATTCTCAGCAATGTCAGAGAAGCATGTCTATAAATAACTGTATATAATAAATATTACAGAGATGCACACTATTCCATAGTTACTCTGACACAAACCGGATTTAAAGGTTGTATGTTTTATGTACTTATGCAATTCATTTAAGGATATTGAAAATTCACTTACAAATAGAGAATTTTAAATATAATGCTCTTTCAGAGAGAAACACAATGTTCATTTTCAAAATGAGTGGCTAATATGAAATCTATAAAATAGATATGATTCAGACCTCTTAGCATACAGGGGCAGTTCAAGAAAGTGAAAATGAATTGGTATCTATGACATCCATTCAGAAGGTACAGCCAAAAAATAATACTACCCTCTAGTTACTCTAGTCAATAAAAATGAGCTCCCTGGTGCTCCCTGGAGCCCAGATATATTGGCTTTGGTACACTTAACAGTAAGAATTGTCACCACACATCAGCAAATCCACAAAAGGAGCAGTTTGAATAACTAAAGCTACAAATCAAAGATTTATTTGAAAAATAAATATTTTTTTCTTCCTAAAGATAGACCCTTATTATCCACACAACTGCTTTTCCTCATGCTGGCAGCAGTGGTACTATAGGAAATAAACATTTGTGCCTCAATGAGGGCTCTGGGAGTATGAAATGTCAAGATGAAAGACAATGAGAGAAAGTACTGGAAACTACAAAGAAAATGAGTTATATCAGAACTAAGTCATTGGGAGTAGAAGTTACAACTTAAAGTTTGATCTCTCTAAAACAAATATTTCCTAGATATAACTTTCATTCCCAGCTTTGAAACCACATTTTTCCTGTGCAGAGGCATCTCACCACTGACAGCAGTGTTTCAGGATCAGATGAGGGCACAATGCTCTTTAGGGAGCAGCAGCAGAGCTCAATTTAGTTGCTTGTTGTTTCAACCAGACATAGGCTTCCCTTACTGCTGAACTATTTAGTCCTTCACCACAGTAGAAAAGGTACAACTGCTCCCAGATGTAATGCCCTTTCCTTTATATGGCATTGGAGTCTTTCCACCAGCTCCAAAGAGCCCATCTCAAACAACCATTTGGCTATATAAGAACTAGAAAGTTTGTAAAGCAGAATGCTCCTAAAGAAAGGTGTTTTATGAACAAACAGTAGAGTTCAGAATAATATAAACGCTTAAGAAAGCACAGCAAACATTAGATTTCTCTAAAGGCATGAAGAAAGTGGTAACAACAAGCCTCTTTGGGCCTATGCTTGAGTCTTCGCAGTGGTGCAAAATGGTTATAGAACCAGCACAAACAGAACAAAGCAAACAAAACCACAAACAACTGCATTTAAACCAACACAAGAATACACTTACGCAGAAAAGAGCTCGTGTTACTAGAGCTGGAATCGACCCCAAAATGAAAAGAATCAAGAGTATCTCATGGTACTATAAGTATTGCTATTTAACAGAACCCATTTTGCTTGAAATAAAGATCAGGAATTCACTTGGAGTACCATTATAGCAAATGTGAAATCTAGCATGGATGGAGGCAAACTGTATCTGGTTGCTACAGGTTACTACAGCAACACGTAAAGGTTGAAAATGAGGTTCAGTGGAGTCAAAAGTCAGGAAGCTGGTGTTAGAACCATCTTCTTTGTTCATTTTGTATTATTCTACTAGACTGGGATATTCCTGATGTTCCAAACACAGTCAAACTAAAGGTGTTTCATCTGTCTGAGTGCAATTTTGCAACAGGACTATTAAGCGTTTAATACATCAAAATGTATTTTGTTATACCGCAAGCTGAGGCAACTTGATTTTTAAGTATTTATTAATATATTAGTGAAGCAGTAATAAAAAGTGTTGCACGGACTGTAACTTCAAAATTTGCATTTGAGGGAAATGCAGAGTATTTTGCCTTCTGTCAAGTTCTTCTATTTAACAATTTTGTTAGGGTAACAACAATATCCTTTAGGTCATTAACAAAAGTATTTTTCCACTTTCCTAGAAAATCTGAGAAAAGATAAGCAGTATATTACTGACTTTTACATTTTTCTCTGACCCCTCTTTAAGTCACATTAATGCCTTTTTGCACTACTCTTCTCAAAAGAAAAATGATCTGATTTTTTTTTTTTTTTACTGGCAACCTCACCTCAGTGACTTTCATCTTTACAAGTTTCAGAGCTGCAAACGCTTGCCTTGAAAAACAACAATTCAGCAGAATATTGATTTATTATTGACTTCCTACTTATTGCTTAGCTTTACTTTAGTGGCCACAGCTACCTTTGATTGGTCTACTTATGACAACATAGGGAATGCCTTAGAAGTGCTTTGCTGGTTCAAAAAAAGCTCTGCATTTGTATGACTGGATATGTATGAAATGAAATACACACAGCAGACATTGACAGAAAGCCAGTTACAGAACACATGGTACTGTACAGTACACATGCTTTCTCACATGGTGAGATAACTTTTGCAATATGTTATCGTCTCTGGAATGTCCAAAGACCCTTCAAACAGAGATACTATTTGTGCAAAATGTACTGGAATAGTAACCCAGTTATTAAATGTGTTGCAAATAATAAGAAATTAGAAATCAGATCAAAACAGAGGGAGAGAGGGCCACACCAAGCTCAAGAGATTTAGGTATGGCTGAACCAGCTTCTCAGGGATTATTCAATTTCTATGACAGCAATGATTTAATCACATTCACCAACGTGGGAAGGTAATCACAGGTTCAACTCATCTCCTGCTCTCTGTGAAAATTTTTTCTCTATTTTTTCAAAAAGTGAGTTAATCCACATCATATTTTTGTTGTCAAAATGATGTGCACTGAGGTTACCGCTTCAACTTTCAATTCTTAATATGATCCTTGTGCAACTTAAAAAGACCTCTTAACTCCATGGTGAAAATATTTGGGAAAAAAATTTCTATAAAGAGTGAGTCTTTACAGAGGAAGTTGTGGATATCTTCACAATGCAGACTCTGTTCTCCTTCCAGTTTTTGTGCTCAATAACTCTAAACTGAAACTCAAACCTGTACATTTACTTCAGTAGAATCACATAGGCTTTAAAGGAGTGGAAGCAGATTCAGAATTTTGCCCACATATAATCTTTTTTTTTTGCACTAAGGAATACAAGACAGAAATTGAAAACGAAATATGAATGTCTAAAAGTAGCTTTTTGTCCAGTGTGGGCCACTCGACTTCGGGGGCATTAATTTTCTCTAACTCACCATTCCACTAGTCCTCCTGCTATCTTAGAGGGCTGAAAAAAATCATCATATATAGGATGATATAGGATCATATCATTGCAAGCCAAGGAAATATTGACTGAGGGCTGTACAGAAGTAATTTATTTATTAGAGCTTACATTTTTCATTTTTCAAACATGTTAGCATCCACCAATTTTTTAAACTAGGGCATTTTTTTCTCTAGAGTAAGCAAACTAATATACTATACTGAGCAACAGCATAAAAAGAACACCTGTGCAGTAATGAGATAACAGAAGATTTCCCAAATGAATATAGAAAAGGAACATATTGCCTAACTAACCTCTTTACCTTTTTCAAATAGTTAAGAAATGATGACGATGGTAGCTGAGATGAGTGCATTTACTGGGACTTTCTTAGTCCTTTGGTAAATTATAGGGTTATGTTTTATTTTCCTTTGGCAATCACAGTAAAAGAGATCAAAGGATCAAAACCTTAATATTATTTTTAAAAAATATCATACAAAGATGTTCTTGATATCAACGGCAAGCTGCACTGCTCATGTCCTATCATTAGATCAGGGAGTGGTACATAGATGGAAAGGATATTCCAAACATGATAGAAAATCACTGCTTAAACCCTCTAGTTATATATAAATGTCTTGGCAGTTAACAACTTGTTGAACGTTCTGATGATTTAGAACATGAAACACATGGTAAATGAAGACTGCAAACATGAAAAGGAGTTCAGGTAGGCAAGACAACAGTATAATCAGTTTCACACATTGCAAATGAAGTCTAACATTGGAGGACTTCAGGTACCACCCATGCAATTTTAAAATGAAGTATGAAGAAATTGAAGGAATGCAGCAGGTATCCAAATTCTTCTGTAAATTAAAATGAATGGCAAAGACTAAGCCTAAAACATGCACAGGGTACTATGCAGAATTTGATAAAGAACATTCTAGAATATAAAATTGGGAAAATCTTGCCATTTTTCAATCACAAAAAAACACTTATTAGAGAAAGATAGGAAAATACAAGTGCTTTAGCATAAATTTTATGGAACTTTTCATTATATTGAATCTTCAGAACAACTATGCAATATGGCTCTAAATTTCAGGAATCTAGGATTAAATAGGACCTTTAAGAAGGTAAATAATTTTTAAATTTCAGTACAAAAGCTTTTTTTCTTAAAAAGCAGCAACATGAAACTGAAACAGGCAGTCCACTAAGCAACTGTGCTTTCTTCATTTTGGTTGGAAGCACTGGGAGATTCCAAATGATGATGTCACATTATCATACTTTCTACTTGTGTTCCCATGTCAGGAACAAAAATATGAAACCTCTTGCCAAAGATCCCTTGGTTGTCATAGAAATTTGGGATTTTATCAAGGGCTGAATTCTTGTTCATTTTGTGAATATTTCTATAATAAGTCAGCTCTTTAATTCTCGGTTTGAAAACATAAATTATCCCATTGCAGTAACTCATACATCAAATGTGAAACTGTGACATCATGGATTTACCTATTCATTATTTTCCTGTTTTTTTGGTTGTCTTCTAGAGAGCTGAATGGCAGGATTTGACTCATAAGGAATTGTTTATCCTCTGTATTTGCTGAAAATATAAAATATATTCCCACAGCACACTGACTGATGAATTAAAGGCTTAATAATTAAATTTTAAAACTAAGTAGGCCTTTATATGTTACGTACATCTACATTGTCACAATATTTACTGTATTGATTTTTCTGAATGCCAGTGAGAGTTTTGTTATGCATGCTTACAAAATACATTTTTACTTAATTTAAAAATCACATCAAAAATTAATATTTGCACACTCCCAAAGTTTGTGTATTAAATAATTCCTAAAATTAATTATGTATAATAAATTTAAGATTTCGACAAGGGAGACCTTATTGAGATTAAATAAGAATGTTTTTAGTTTGTTGAATGTAGAGCATTTGTTCCAAGCGCAGTGCAGCTTCCACATTTAACACCTCTGAACTGTCAGTTCATTGGAAATGGAATAGGCAAATGTTGCAACACTGAGACTTTCTTAATTCAGCAGAAAAAGAAGATGGTTCATGACTTTCACTGGAGTTGTGCCATACAAACAGTAAATGAAATAATTTCAAGACAGGAAAAATGCCTCAACTTTCTTGATAGTCTCCTTTGTTTGGATATAGAAAGATTATTTATGATAGAAATCTGGAATAGTTTTGAGGTAACACAGAATAGAAAAACTAAGTTCTTTGTGAGGGAAAACATGAAACTCTGCATCTGCTGCAGTTTGAGACTAGAAAGGAATTCTTTTCCTAGAAACAAACTTTAAGAGGGCACAGTCTATCAAGTTGTATTTTAAATAAAGCAAACAAAATGAAGGTGTAGAAACATTAGTTTCGTTTTCCTGTTAAAAAACCCCTACTTTATACTAACTAGGCTATTTAGGTTCACTTTCAGTCTCAGTCTCAGAAGGTTCAGAGGAAATCTGTAAAATCTAAAAATCATGTCAATGAAAGATGATCCTTCTGCCTCCTCAAAATGTTTTCACCAAAGGTAGTCTACTACCACTCAGAGTATCTGAGATTCTAAGCAAAGATTTCACAAAAAAAAATTAAAGAATAGGATTCTTTTTCTGCTCTAGGAAAACTGCATATATCCTATTTCTGCACACTTGCAGACTGAGACAGTACAACTGTTTATGAAGTAATTTGGAAACGTCATGGACTTTTAAAAAACTAATTACTTTCAAAATTACTTTTAATGCAAGAAACCATCTTCCACAAATCTGGGATCTTTTAGGTCAGATAAAATGATTCTTGCAAATAATCTGTGTGTGTATGTACATACATGTACAAAACATATATATATGTATGCATATGTATGCATATGTCTGTGCACTCATTCACATACGAATACATATATCTATTATAATTTTATAAACATCTCATCTGTAGCTATTCCTTGCCTTGCCTAATCCTCTTTAATGCTCTTGGAAGAAGTTCCTGACCTATAGCTGGATAGATTGCTGTGGCCTCCTTCGTGAAAGATTGAAAATGTAGAATCTCAATATTGGTCAGCAAAAGCCAGAAAAGGAATAGGTCTGAGAGGCCTTAATCTATCTAATAAAGAGCAAACACTGGCTTTAAGGCAGTCATAAAAGAATTCTAAATGTTTTAATATCTGCTAGAGCCGAACACCATGAGGCAATGCTATACTGACTCTTTTACGGATGATCAAAAGGATTCAGCAATGTGAGGTGGGCAGAATATAAACCTCAGGGAGATCTGCGTTTTTTCCTCTCAAGTGAAAATTATCAGGATAAATTAAAACTTTATGTAGAAAACAACAAGTGCCTAAGAAAAAATTGGTAAGATATAATTTCCAATTTGGAGTTTTTCATAAAGAAAATGTTACTGGCAAAACCAAAAGAAGAGTTGGAAAATAACCCCTTCCAGACCTGGAATGGATCAAGTCCTTTAATGGAACTGAAATGTCTTCTGGCTGAAAAGGATAGAACTCTGCCACAGCTCATCACAAAAAAGAGATATTTAATCTTTCTGTTATCAAATATTTAAGAGGTCTTAGCAAAAAAAAAAAAAAAAAAAAAGCAATCTAAAAATCAACAAATATTCTTTGTTAATTTCTTGTAGAAGAGCTATAGGTTGAATAATGTATTTTTCATTGGAAAATTGAAAACAAAAAGCAAATTATAACTTTGTACCAAACAAAGTTTCTCCATAGAGATGAAATTAATATATTGCTGTACAATAAAAAGTTTTTCCATATTTACATAAATACATATGTAAAGACAATGTGTTTAATAAGTTAATATGATTTTGCAGAAGTAACAAAAATCTAAAATGTTATATAGTAAATATTAGATATACTTTAGTCTAAAATATTGCTTTTATATAGCTTTGAATTTTCTTTATTTTCTGAACATTTTGATTTTTAAAAACACTGAGGCTGAGGTTATCTCAGCAATACTTACAAAAAAGTAATTATTTACTGTTTTTTCCTAGCTGCATGAAGCGGTCAGTATATGTATTTCTTTCCCTTGAATGAGTATAATTATTATGTGGTATGATAGGAAGGCTTCTTCTTCCCAGCAAACAGTTGTTATCAAAAATATCCTATCATTAACACATAGTACAGCTTCAATTTTACTGTGGCAAAAAAGAACTCCACATTATTCTTGTGAACTACAAGGATTTGAAAAGATTATTGTACCAGCTGAACTTGGTGTCTTATTGTTCCTCAGCGATGGCAGATGCTCCATTCTAATGTGAATAATACCGTCCTTCTGAAAACAATTTTTGTAATTATAAGGAACATTTAGAACATGAAAGGAAGATGTTGCATTTTTTGAATTGTGGAGACCAAAACTGGACAGAGTACTGCAAGTGCTGCCTGACCAGTACTGGGTAGAGTGAGGCATTCATGTCCCTCTCTCTGCTAGTAATGCCCCTGTGAATGCAAGCCAAGGTCCAATTTGCCTTTGTGTCTGCAGTGCTGCACTGCTGAATTATGTTCAGCTTGTTGTTGTCTACCAGACCTCACAGGTCATTTTTGCCACAGCTGTTCCCCAGACACACAGATCCTAAGCCATACTGGCTGCCCACTCTTCCAGTCTATCCAGGTCTCTCTTTAAGATGGCTCTCCCTTTCTACATGTTCTCATCACCAAGTGGCGACTTTGGTGTCAGCAAATTTGGTGAGGATTCTTTCACCAAGAATCACAGAATCACAGCACGTGTAAGGTTGGAAGGAATCACTGGAGGTCATCCAGTCCAGCCTCCCTGCCCAAGCAGGGTCCCTAAAGCATGTTACTCAATTTTTTGTCCAGACAGTTTTTTTAGTATCTCTGAAGAAGAAGACTACATAACCTTTCTGGGAAAACAGTTCAAGGGTTCAGTCACCTGCACAGTAAAGTTATTTTTCATATTCAGCTGGAACTTCCTGTGCATAAGTTTCTGTTTGTTGCCTCTCATCCGTTGTTCAGCTCCACCAAGAAGGCAGAGACCATGGATTGAGATAACAATTTACTGAAAGCAAACAGCAGTGGAATAAAACCACACAGTAACAGCAGCAATATTAATAACAATAGTATACAAAAGGAGCTGTGTCTCATCTGTGTTGGCCACTTTCAGAGCCATATCTCAGAGGAACAGAAGGGACAGGCGACAGTGGGAGCAGGACAGAGTGTGCAGCATTGATCCCAAGAGTCTGCAGCACTACCAGAGCTGGCAACTGCACAAGAGGGGGAGAGGGAACAAACTGTTGCACTTCCATGTATGCACCCTGAAACCACAGCCCTCAGCAATGAAGTCAGCAGTATAGAATGGCAACCTGGCCATGCCCACACTGTTCTAAGCTCTGCCCTCTCTCTTCAGCCCAGAAACCAAACCCAGAAAATTCTAAACAAGTATTACAACAAATTCTGAAGAAATGTCGAATTTTCACGAGCATCTGAAAACATTTTCCTGAGGAAAAAACGTCACTATTATCTCAACATATCTCAATATAATCAGACTGTGTGACTTTGTTACTGAACAAATAGAAGCAAAAGAGACAGACAATTCTTAATTCTAGCCATGAAAAAAAGCTGTTTCAAGGTCAACAACATATGTTCATAAATGTATCTTTGATCTTGCAATGAGGTGCAGTTTCTTGTCACCACCGTGAAGTTTCTTTCATCATTTTGGGTATCTCAAAGTAGTTCCCCTACTTGTGTCTGCTACCTGCTAGGACATAATCAGTCTTATTCAAGATTTTGTCAGCTATTAAAGTTTCAAGGGCAGATGCAAGATGTTCAGAGCACTAAGGAAAATACAAACAACATAATCTATTCACTAGGTTTTACCCCAATGTTCATCAGTTAGCAATAAATTTTAAATTATTGCTAAAATTTTAAATTATACAGCTACAATTTTTACAATTCCTTGCAAAGTCAATAAAATAACTGGAATCAACAACCGTAGATTTCCTGAAAGCTCACTCTAGTTGTTTTTTTCTATTCACATACTTATCAATCCAGTATACTGCTGATTCTGGCGGATTGTTTGCTAGTTTCAGAGCAGTGACTTCTTGCTATAATAATCCCCTGGAATCAAAATAGGTTTTTCTCAGGGTCCTCATGTGTGACCCTTTTAAACATTTATACACTGTGATCCAGTCCTTTTTCATCCTTGAAAAGAAGAAGTGAGAGAATATTCAGCATTTGAAGTCCTTTCTAATAGAACTCCTAATCCCCAGATAAATCTTGTGACACACACACTCCTGCCAATGGTTTCTGTCTGAGGCTGCAAACAATATGACAGAGCTGAGCTTCTGTAAGCTGTGTAATTGAACCATTACATGTCTTAAAACCCACTATCCTATCTGCTTATGCTGAAGTCCTGAAGTCCTTGCTAGACTGCTTTGAGGAATCTTTATAAAAGCATTATCAAAAGTGCCATTACTGTAATCTTGCATGACAATAGTTTAAGGAATAACAAAGAGCAGGTTGTTGCTGTGTCTTGAATGTCATATATACCAAATTTGGATTTGGAGCATGGCATTATAGAGCAATGAATAAAAAAGAGTGTAGGACATGACAGAAAATGTAGGAAAATGCTCTTAATTATATCCCAGAGTGAAGAGGAAGAAATCTTTGTCATCAACACCCATTTACCGTTTTTAAAGTACTTAGGATGCTGATTATTCAATACAACCTTTCCCCAGTCTGCAGCCATCAATACTGGCACTCAGTGGAACCATGAAAAGGCACAGAATGCATGTAGAATAGTTTAATGGTGATATAATCTGATATCATTTGATGATATCATCATGGTGATATAATTTCAAATGAAATTAAATGAATGAAATAATACTAATTAGTAATATTATTTAAATATTTTTCTGTAGTAATTAAATCCAGTCTGAAAATAATTCTTTGACTAGACTGTTTTGGTTAGATTGCATTGAATTATGGTATTTCTATATAAAGTATATTCCTGTAGCAGGCATAAAATGCCCATTTTAAGACCAACAAATTATGGGAATTTGGGCAAGTTGAGATGTAGTCTGGATACAAAAAGAACAAAGAGCCACAGGGATTCAGACTAGAAATCTCTGATAAACATACATACCTGGAAAACATTCAAAGAGGAACAGAACACTTCCCAATAGCCAAAATTATGTAACAGCTTTTCTTCATGTTTTCTCCACTGTATATATGATGTGAATTCTGTCTGGCATTATTGATTAGATCATTAACGTTATATTTAAAACAATGCTAAAAAGCCAAGCACAAACAACAAAAGCCTATTCTAAAGTCACAGAGGTCATAATTCTTAGACTAGGGTTTTGACAAATTCAAGAGTTACTGAAATGTTCAGAAAGTTTATTCAGTGTATTTATTCCTTTTGCATTCTCTGCATTCCTAGTCTACTCTTTCACACACTGCAGTTTCAATTAAAAACTCGAAACATTGGAAAACAGATTAAAAGCAAATAAAATGTATTCTCTTTAATTCCCCCATGATGTTATAATTTAATGGCAACATGTACCATGGGTTGGAAAAGCACAGACTATTGTCTCTTGGAGTTATGCATGTAGGACAAAGAACTACATTCGTTCTAAAAAAAAGCTAAATAGTTGGGGAATATTGTAGCCAAAGTGCTCATCCTGATCAGACAGCAGTACAGAGAACTGATTCTCTCTGAGTTGCAGAACTGAGTTGTGCTCAGCTGCTCAAAAGGAATTGGTTTTATTGTTCCTAAATCAAGCCAACATGCCCAAAGTCAAATATGTATTTATTGAAGTTCTTGAGTGAAACCATTTAAAGACAATGACTACCTTAAAAACATTAGATAATGGAACTGAGCACACTGAAGAACACAAATATATATTGCAAATCTGTTCATACAGCTGATTTTACCACACTGCAGTTCAGCCAGTTAGAGGGGATAAACTCATCTGGATTAAGTAAGGCCCTATTCAGGCAATCCACTGGGCTGGCCCTGAGATTTATATCCTCTTAGCAGGGGCAAACTGAAAACTATTGCAGTTCACAACCTAAGTTGTTGAGCATCATGTTTCAGTTTAGTCTAATAAAGGCTTTGATGTTCTGTAAATGCATGTAGACATAACCATTCACGTCATTCTCACAGGGTCAATACAGTATAAAGTAGGGCATTTTATGACATCATAAAATAATTTTACCAAAATAAACATAAGTAGAGTAGTGTCATAATTTTTAATGAATTCAACATTTTTTTACATGTAGAAAAGTATAAATTATTTGCAATGTAAGGAGACCCAAAAAGTAAACCACTATAGAAAATAACATTTTTTGTAATTTTTTGAAAAACAGAAAAGTTGATTGCAAGGTTTAGTGATTTGCATTAATATAGGACAGTTTTACTAAGATGTAATTTGTAACACTTCAGATGAAGAACGTTAGAAATATCTAGATCTCTTCTTCCTTTTAAGAAACATGCATTCTACTTCCAAAATCTAAATAGAAGTACCTAGGTGCAATTACACATTAGACTTCATAGGAAAGTTCAAGCCCGAACAGAATATTAGGTAGTAGAGTCATACACTGCAGTTCCACTTCGTTTCAAAAACCATCAATTACAAATATCTTTTATTGCTAGTCCTAGTCTTCAAACAAAGTATGGCTGCAAAAATTGGCAATAATATTTACTAGTAATGGTACCTCTTCATGTTTGTTGATTAGTTGCTAATATAGAATTCAGTAATCTAAGAATTCCATGAAATCAACACAAAAACCTCAAACATGGAAATTTCCTTAGCTGCCACAAATTTCTTGTGGTATTGGCAAGCATTTATGAGAAACCATGGAGGGGAAACAAAAGGCGATATATACCTATCAGAGCCCTGACTAGATGTTGAGAGAAGGGTTTCCTGCTAGAGACCTATCAGCTTGTATTAATTAGTTTCATGCCTGGGGAAGAAAAATTCTTCATTGCCATGACTGTTGAAGCTTACCAAATGAAAAAAGAAAAATATAAATGAAGAATTTACCTCAGAGTATTGTTAAAACTAAAAAAAAAAAATCATATTTTATGACAGCTTGTGAATACCCTCTGATACTCAGTTTGCAGTTCTACTTCACAATAATCCTACAAATGAAGGAATTGTAGTAAACATGTGAACTTCCATCCCCATGGGCCAGATAACTTTCCCTAGGTGAAAATTAAAACCAGTATCTGTAAACTATGTCTTTTGAAAGAATAACCAACTAGTTTGAAAGAATAACAAACTAGTTTTTTGTCTTTTGCGGGCAATCAGCAATCGTACGGAGTTCAACACATGCAAGTACCGGATCCCGCACCTGGAATGGGGCAACCCTGATAGTATGTATAATCTAGAGAATGAGAGGGTGGAGAGCAACACCACGGAAGGTGACCTGGGGGTCATGGTTGATGGCAAGTTGAATCTGAGTCAGCAGTGCCTTGTCAGCCAGGAGGGCCAGTTGTGTCCTGGGGTGCATCAGGCACAGCATTGCCAGCCGGGCAAGGGAGGGGGTTGTCCTGCTCTGGGGCAGCCCCACCTCAAGTTCTAGGGTGAAATCTTAACAAAGACTTAATAATCAGAGGATTTGATTTTATGAATATTTTTCCCAATACACTACAGATTCAGGTTATTTTCTTTCAGACAAGGTTACCAGGTTTTCTAAATCCTATATACACTTATGCTGACTGAACCTTAATCTTCATCTATAAAGAATATGGACTTCTGATTATTTTTCTATTTTTCTGGCAATCTGCTTTTGTGCTCCCCATACTCAGTCTCTGAATACAGCCATGCCATTTGATGTTTTAGATGTGGTTTCCAAAAAAAAAATTAAAAGGAAATTCAGGATATCAAACTATGCAGCTCAATATTTTGAAGCTTAATAAAGAAACGAAAATCCACTAAGAGGTCATTCAAGCTATAATAGTCTTTATCTGAGTTAGAAACATTATTTCTCCTTTCTTTTAACTTTGATAGCATCTTAGACTGTGTTGTTTGCCTTGAATAGAATTCAAACACAGATTTTCTGGATGCTCAAATGCTTTATAAAAGTGAAAGTTGTATGTCTATTTGATGGGGAGAGAATCTCAAAAGCAAAAGAACCATATTAAATTTGTTCTGTCTTGCAGAGAAAATATTATATCTTGGTAAATAAACTGTCATTGTTTATGGTGAAACTACCCAAGAAGGAAAGTGCAAAACAAATTTTAAATGGAACCAGGATTTTAAAAATTTAATCTAGGGATCCATTCTATAGTAGTTACAATCAGGAAAGGTGTTTTTGTACCTCTACCTTTTAGCTGGGATGTTGATAAGAGGAAGTAAGGGATATATTCTAGGCTTTTGATGCCTTCTGTCTTCTACACAGTTACTGATTTTGGCTTTCATTAACCTTACAGTCCACAAAATCAGCAATGCAATAGCAGTTCTTCATGTATTTCAAAGGCTCACTTCTCCTAGTGTGCCTGCCAAGGTACCCAATCTATATCTAATTCCACTACTCTCAGTCAATATTTAGAGCAAAAAAGGAAAATAATATCATTCTCTAAATGCATGGACAGACATTTGTATGCACAGTGCATGTAAAATTCTCCAGGAAGTCAGCTTTCCTTGCATGCACAGTGAACCCAGGACTGACAAGTGGTGTGAACTTTCTTGCCAGAAAAGTTACTCCATGAACCTGCCCTGAAAACATGAGATGTTACAGCAAGTAAGACCTTAAGTCATTCCTTTGTTAAACTCAATGGTCCAGCAATGTAGTTGTATCTTATGTGTTGGCCAGCTACATATGCAGGTGTTCACAGCATTGTTTTGGACTGATTCAGTCCAAAATTTCAAGCTGATAAAACTAGTCACATGAGTATGGAATAGTCACATGAGTATGGAATAAAAACTGACTACTGCTTTTGAACTGGAAGTTCTCTCAGTACTTGTAGTCTTACCTCTGATTCGCTATGAAATACAAATATATGACCAATTAAATAAAGTTAAAGGGGCTGAAAAAAACTTTTGTAGCAATGTTATATGCCAAAGGTTTTGTTGTTAGTTTCCTTCTTAACTTGCAAAACTCATGAGGTAGAAGGGACATGACACTGTTCTGCTCAAATGGGTGATATAATAATATCATAAAAATAAGGGACTGTAATAAGCTTGGCATACAAAAAAAGAAGGAAGCAAGAGGGTGATTTTGCAACATGTCAGCTTGGACTGTCGGACCTTAACAGGCAGACAGATTTTAGCTCCTATGTTCATATATTTGTATATTTTTATGATTTTAATAGGATGCACATCTAAGGAGAATATCACTGAATTCTGGGAGCAGGAGCTACATATTTTCAGTTCTTTCTGAAAATGCCACATGCATTTATAGCTTTTTTTCATCTTTTTCTGGATTTCTCAAGTGTCTCCCCTCCCTTCTACACAAAGGAACTGGAACACTGAAAATGGAGTTTTGGATATCTCTCTGAAATTCACACTCTGGGCCCAGTTCTTCATTTCTCCATTTCTTTTTTTTTTCCCCCATGCATGGAGTACAGCAGTAGTGAAAATATTGTTAATAAATGCATGGGATGTGTGTGTGTGGCAGAGGGTGCAGTTTAGCTTCACGTTCAGGCTTTTGAAAATATTAAGTCATATTCAATTTCTTACATCAGCTCCTATTTTCAGCAAATTTGGCACTTAAATACCATGGTCACACTGATTCTCTGCTGCAAGTGTTGCTATTATCAGCTCTGGATTGATAAGAGAGGAGGGCATTTGTTGACTCCTATTTCTAAACATAAAGCTTTCATCACAGCAGTTTTCTCCTGACTTTTGAACTCGGAGATGCAGGGAGCCAAAGAGAATCAGCAGTGCTGAAGCAAGCTGAATAACATGTGCTTTTCACTTCTGTGGCTCAGTGACATGATGCTAGAAGACAAGACATCAGGGCTGTAATCACCGCTGCTTTTTGACAGCCCGAAAAATGCTTGAAATTACTCTAAACAGAAAACATCTTCAATTGGCATGTGACAGAGTCTTTCCATTACAGTTTACATACTGCTGCTTATTTATACAAGCTGATAATAAGACTAAAACATGTGTTTCATTTTTTTCTTTTCTGTTAAGTACAAAAATTCACAAAGAACCTGAAAAAAATGTGACCTCTGTGTGTGTAAGGAAAACAAAGGCATAAGTTTTGTCTTATTTTATATCCTGGCTTGCTTTCACTTGAGTGGACATGAGTTTTTAAATTTACAGCTGCATATCTACATTTCTAGGCCATGCACTTACTAATGGCACACAGTGTGATTCTTGAGGCTCTCCTGTAGACGGCCAGGAGTTGGACTTTGATTATATTTGTGGGTCCCTTCCAAGTCAAGATATTCTATAATTCTATGATTTACACACAGGCGATAGATTTTGCCCACAAAAAACACATTGACTACAAACAGAACACAATTGCCATTATATGTTGTGGGGCTTTTTAGGGATAAATAAAGCCAGATTTATTTACCACTATGACCTGCATCTCCTCGGAAGTGAGACTTATGCAACCTTGCTCTAAAATGGCTAAATCCAATGTTTCAAAGAGAAAAGGGAAGCCATGCTTAAATTATGAGAAAACTTAATTTGGAAAGAAGTATATAAAAAGGCTTTAAATGTAGACTTATCCAGCAAGTGATTTACTGTGTGTTAGTGTTGAAGATTGCATGCAAGATGTTTTCCATTACCATCTGTATGGCTGATTACCTTGTCAAGTGAGCAGTTTGCCTTATCTCTCTCTTTGAATGACCACATTCACACCTTCCTCGGGAGGGGACCTCTGCTGATAACAGACTATTGAATATCGGTGCATGACTGATAAGAACTATAACATCCCATTGTGAGATGCTCCGCCCAGAGGGAGGAGCCAAGCACTGCTACCCCATATACTCCGAGATTCTGAAATTGCAGTTTCGGTTTTTTTCTCCACGAGATTCCCCAGAGGAACAGCAGCTACCTTTTCCTCCTGGATCTTCAGAGGAAGACTACATCCTTCTCTACAGAACCCCCTTGCTCCAACAGAACCACACCTGATACTTCAGAGGACTGCAGCCACATTTTCAATCGGACTGCCACCAACACCCTGACCAACAGGGTGTCAGGTTGGGTTCTGACTCTGTCAGTGTTGTTCCAGTGGACTGCATTGTTTATTTTATTCTTTTTATTTCTTCCCTATTAAAGAACTGTTATTGCCTGCTCCCATATCTTTGCCTGAGAGCCCTTTAATTTAAAATTGTAGCAATTCGGAGGGGTGGGGAGGGTTTACATTCTCAATTTCAGGGGAGGCTCCTGCCTTCCTTAGCAGACTCCTGTCTTTCCAAACCAAGACAGTTAGGATGCCTAGAATGATAAAGACAGTCTCTAATTGTCATGTCATGAACTATTGAATACTGTCTTTAGTTCTAGGGTTCCTAGTGTGAGGAAGGCCTGGACCCATTTGAGTGGGACCAGAGCAGGCCATGAAGGTGATCAGGGACTAGAATATCTCATCTTTGAGGGCAGGCTGGGAGTTGGGGGTGTTTAGCTTAGAGAGTAGAAGGCTTCCAGGATACCTCATAGTGGTCTTCCAGTATTTAAGGGTGGCCTACTGGAAAGGTGGAGAGGAACTTTTGTTTTGAGATTTGACAAATTGTATTGTAATTATGACTGCTAGTACTTATATTCAATCATACTAAAAAGTTTCAGCTTCCAAGCCCTTAAAATAATTATATAGCTAATTATATGGATTCAAGCCCAAGGTTTTTGTATAATTAATGGTTGCCTAGTTAATGACACATTATAAGGTATTGTATGAACTTCTGGGAAGGTTTGTCAGGTTAAAGTGTTTGAGAAGGCTTTTTTTGTGAATTTGTGTTTATCAATTTTTTTTCTTGTCTCATGCTCTGCCAGTGAAGAGGTATCCAAAAGAAACTGAGCACAGGTAGAACAGGTGACCCAAGCTGAACAAAGGGATATTCTACACCACACAACCATCATTCCCAGTAAACTGGGGGGAGTTACCTGAAGGGCTGGCCCATCTGAGTTTGGGAAAGGGTGTCTGGCATTGGGCAGGAGGTGGTGAGAAATTGCAGTGTGCATCACTTTTTAAGATCATTCTTATTATCTTTTACCATTATTACCAACCATTGTATTTTATTTTGTTTTGCTTTCCACTATTAAACTGGTCTTATCTCAACACAAAAGTTTTACTTAGGTCCTCCTCCCCATTCCACCATGGTGCAGAGGAAGATGGGGGCACTGAGCAAGTGGAGGAGTTGTGGTTAGTTTTTATCTGGGTTTAAAACCACAAGAGTCCATTTTCTGGCAGCCTGTGGATTAGATGCTCTTTGAAAAATTGGTTTGTAAAAAAAAATTAAAACCAAAGGTCCTCCTCAGAATTTTATGTTGTCCATTTTATGCTGTCCATGTTCTGCTTCTTTTTTTTACTTCTTTCCCTTTGTATAAAACCCAGTTTGTAAGGTCCTCTACATCCCTTGTATTTTCTAGAACATGTATTCCTATAAATGTGTCCTGGCATTATTTAACATGGATTGTATGTAAATTCAATAAATAATCAAAAATAAGGCATACACACAAGTGTCCTGCAAATACTTTTAAAAAAATTACTCTTGCTTTGATTATTTGTTTTTGCTGCATGGCAGGAAAAGGCACTTTTTTTTTTCAGCAGCAGCAGTCTAGTATACTACTTTTGATGAATAAAAGTAGCAATCTAAAGTTTCTATCACTTAAAGCTAACAGTTATTAAGACCTAACAGTTATCAGTTGTTAACAGCTACTTCTTCATGAGAAAATGTTTTTTAAAATCTTTAATCTCAATGGAGTTACGTTTCTAATTTGGTTATGCTATTGTTTCTTAATAGAGGAAATCTTCTAAACCAAGGTAATGAATCTGTGATAGTGGTTCACTAAAATTTATCAACTTCCTTGTTTGAAATTTTTATAAAGAAATTGAAGTTTAAGGACTTAACATATAATTTTATGTTATGGAATCATTGCCTTACTGAAACACTGATGTGATGATATAGAAACACAAAATATTCTGTTCTTTTGTTCTTTAATTTACTGTAATATATTTAACTCTTAGAGATGCCACTGAACTGGCGAAATATGTTCCTGCAAAGCAAAGTTTTTTTCTTAGTTATTTAATTAGAAAATTCTCCTATTAGGCAAGTGGGCTACCAGATATTATATTTAACATTTCCGTATTTAATTCACTGAACTAATAAACATAGGGATAAGCCTAAGTTAATATTTTTGAGCCTGAGATCTCTCTGTATATGCTCAAAAATATGTGTCTTGGAGCTGGTAAGATCAGGAAAGAAATCTCTGGGGTAGTATTTTTATTTTTTCTATAGAAGGAACAAATTTGTGTGTCACTATTTGATGTTACTTTTATTGCAAGAAGCACTGTTCCTAATTTTTCTGGTGCACCTATATATATCTAATACTCTTTTGATGACCAAGAACTGCTTTTGCTGAGAAGTCTAAAAGGAATCACAATACATTTCTTCAGATTCTTTGGGTTGTATATATTACAATTACTAACTTTGAAAAATTAAGAATCTGATCCTGTCAATTAGTCAGATTTTGAATCCTGGTTTCTGAAGCCTGTTTACTAATTAGTTGATAGCAGAGTCTTTTTTTCAGATGCCAAAACAATTCTGAAAAATTTATAGTGTGTTAAATTGACTTGTTTTTGGATAATTGCATCTATACATTGGTACATGCGTCTTACCCCTAGATATGTAAATTATTTTAGAAGCAATTAAAGAAATTTTTCCTTTTACTCCTAAGTAATTGGTTAAAATTTTGCATATTGGTTTAATCTTGCATTTGGTTAAAATCTTGCTACTTGTTCGTGTACTTTCTCACTCAAAGAGCAATTGATTGAAAGTATTTTTTAACTGTCTTGAAAAGATTTAGTATGAAGTTTAGACTACGGGAAATATGAAGACAAGAAACTCCTAACAGCTTGTATTGTTCTAGCAGCTGCTTGTAATGATGCTTAGAGTCAAGAAGATGAAAATTAAATTCTTCAGAGGGATCATTTCAATTTTAATGTTTAAAATGTAAAACTTAAGTCAATCCTCCATTTCCTCATTTATCTGTAGAGTCTAATAGTAATCTTGAGTTAAAGCAATGTTAAAAGAACAAGTGTTGAATATTATATAATTAAAGTATCATGCACTAATCAACAGAAAATTGAAATCTAAAGCAATCGAAAATTTTCTAGAGTATATACTGCACAGTGCTAGTGATCATTTTAGTCTTTTGTTACGTGAATGAAATGTTATTGAATCTTTCTATGGAGTATGTTTAAAGATCAGAAAAACTGAGTAGGTTTTACCAAACAACAGAAGAAAACAAAAGAAACAATAAAAGGGCAATTTTCACATTGGCATATAAAAAGACAGATTTAAATGCTGGTCTTCAATTTAGCACTTACTTCAGCCTGTACATTCATAGGAAAACTATTAGTCTGGGGGTTTTTGTTTCTAAGAGAAGGCTTTCACTGTAAGATAGTGAACTTGAGTAAGAAATAAACCAAACTGTTTTTCTCATCATGAAAGTGACTCTTCGCTTGACTTTCAGCAATAAATACTTTTCAGGTGATCATAGCATTTGGAACAGTTAATGTATCTTAGGAAGTATTTTTATGGGTGAAAAAAATAGACATCTTAAAAAAACCCCAGCAAATGGGCAAATAAAGGCATATAGGGAAAAGAGATATAATAATCTTTGATGAGAGATAAGACTTTGTTAAGAGTCATAAATATAAATAAAGTAGTTATGCTGCAAGATCAGTAAACACTCTTTTGAAATATTTTCTTAGAAGTCTGCCAAGGGAAATGAGATACTTCATTCCCAGATGAAATTGCAGTTGGCAGGAGGTTGTATTTTTGAAATAAAGTGCTGGGCTTCTGTGATGAAATACTGTCTCTTTAGAAGATGGTTACTTGATAAGAAGAGACAAGATATGATATAGTTTTTTATTCATTTTATTTATTTTCTTTAATCTCTTGATACATGTTCATGGACAATGAAAAGAACAACATACAAATACAAAGAAACTCCTAATGATGACGACAACAACAATTTTATGAGTACTATTTTACAAAGAGGTAATGTAGGAAAAATGCACTAAATAAAAGAGAATTTTCATGCCTTTGATAAAATCTTCTCTTTACTAGCAATTGAAAGTACAGAACTGATAAATGTGGAGTACTGAAGACAGTTAAAAATTGGCCGAAGTATTTTATACAGATGGTTATCTGCAAGTTACATTGATTTCCCTGAGAAATGGAATGAACAGTTTTTCTTAAAATTTGTCCAACATGGCTAAGTATCTAAATACAGGCCTGATTTTAAGCTGAGTTTCCAAATATTCATCTAAGTCCTTTTTTTTCTGTGTTAAACAGACTTCAGATGAATGGGCAGATACTTTAAGTGACATTTTGAAGAGGCAATTGCTGAATTACATTAATTCAAAATAGCCATCCAGGTCTAGTTTCCTCATAGGTATTTCAGGAATAGCATCCTGTCTGCCTTGAAAACTGAAACTAAATTGATGAACAAACTTTTGAGCTTGGAGCTATCTTCTTTTAAATATGATTTGTCAGGCTCTGTCCCAGAACTCAAGAGAAATTTTCAATATAGATGCAGAGTGCAGTAATATTTCTGACACATATTTGTTTTCATCTACTTGACCTCACACTGACATTGAATTTACACAGGTGAAGAGAGCATTATGTATCTGAGGATAACTACCACTAATGACAAATGTAGTAAAAAACAAGTATAAATAGGAACCGCATCTGCTGTGTAGCTTGTGGGAAGTGATGGAAGAGAATTTATTTCTCAAAGCAGAATAGACATTCTAGAGTATCCCTGGTGACTTTAGAGCTTTAAAGTACAAATACAGGCTTTTGGTCAAATTTAGCTTTTCAAATAACTTTTCCTGAATTTAGATTTTTTGGTGAGTATCTGTACCTGTTTTCAATGAAAATAAATTTTAGATGTATTTCTTCATAAGTAAGCCTCTGGTCACAATGTCACTGCAAACATGTACCTCAGATAGGTATTTCAGTAGTGAGAGGACATTGACATTTGTAACTAGAAGAAGGAGTTATCAACATTAATGGAAAACATAGTTTTGCTCGTCTCTTAAAAAAAATTAATTAGGTAATAAGTAGACAACTTCATTGTGGATAGTCGGTATCTCCTGTAAACATGGAAGTTTGAATTCTGGGAAATTTGAGCATTAGTTCCAGATGTTTAAGAAAAGACATTCTCCCTAGTGTAAGCAATAATAAAAAAGGGGGATGAATATGCTGAAAGCATACCATCCTTTTCAGACAGCATTCTGTATAAGTATTTTTTGCTGCTATAACTAAAGTAGATGAAAAGAAATTGCAGCTCTCTCAATCTTTGAAAAAGTACAGTTACTAGAAAGAAAATAATTCTTGTGAAATTTACAGAATCTGTTCTACGAAATCTACTATGGGCTTAATTTGGGAGGTAACCATGCTGTGTTTTCAGCAGCAGATGATGGCATAATTTTTAAGCTCACAATTCTAAGAAATTACTTTTCTGTCCTCCTTATCCTCATGCGATCTCACCCATTTCTTTTTATGTAATAGGCGAAGTTAGGTAGGCTTAGACAAGCAAGAAAAGGGTCTTTCTTAACTGGAGAAGAGAAATAGTAGCAAGTAGCATGGTAGCTTTTATTACTTGAAAAGTAGGATTAAACATGGAAGCATAGGAAGAAGAGAGTAAGATGTTTATAGCGAGAGAAAAAGTGCAAACCTTGGAGGCGCTGATGATCAGTATATAACTTTCCTCCATTTTTGTTCTAGAAATTATGTCTTTCATAGAGCAATGAAATCTGCTAAAAGAAAAGGGCCTCAGGAAAGTTTTGAGCCTAATTTAAATGGAGATATTTTTCAGGCCATTTATTCTCATTCATATTTTTTGAAAACACTTAATGAGTCATTCTAATTATATTTAAAATATGGATTAATAACTTCCCCTGTAAGCCTCTTTATTCTTCATATATTTGATCATTGCAAAAGAAATATATATGTATATGTTTCTCACTTTTTGTTTATTGTAATATAGCATATCTCAGTTTGTACATTTTATCAGAAGAACCAGCATAAACAATTTCTCACTTGTGTGATCTGATTCCTTTTATGATTCATAAAAATATTTTATAGTCAGTTTTTTTTCAATTCCAATACAGATTTCTTTCTAATATTTTGCTAACAGTGTTAATTAAAACAGTGCATTTCTTTTATCTGAATATGTACCATCTCTTATCTAGAAGACTCTTCATAATGTTGTTTTGTGCTGATTTTGGCTGGGATAGAATTAATTTTCTTCACAGTGGCTGGTACGGGGCTGTGTTTTGGATCTGGGTTGAACACAGGGCTGTTAATACAGAGATGTTTTTGTTATTGCTGAGCAGGGCTTGCACAGAGCCAGGGTCTTTTCTGCTGCCTATACTGCCACACTGGTGATGAAGTTGGGGGTGCATAGGAGGGCAGGAGAAGACAAAGCTGGTACAGGTGACCCAAACTGACCAAAGGGATATTCCAGACCATGTAGCATCATGCTACTAATATTAAAGTGGATGGAAGAAGGAGGAAGGGGGAAATGCTAGCAGTGATGGCATTTGTCCTCCAAAGTGACTGACTGCTACACGTGATGGGGCCCTGCTCTCCTGGAGGGGACTGAACTGCTGTCTGCCCATGGGAAGCAGTGAATTAATTCCTTTCTTTGAGTATGCATGGCTTTTGCTTTTCCTATTAAACTGTCTTTATCTCAATCTATGAATCTTCTAGCTTTTACCATTCCAGCTCTGTCCCTGATCATGCTCGGGGAGGATGAGTGAGAGTCTGTGTGGGGCCTTGGCTGCTGCCTGGAGTTAGGCCACAACACCTTTGGGCAATATGCTGAGGAATATGGATCTTAGTTGCAGTTCATAAGCAATGTCCTTCTAAGACAGACTGCTGGCCATGTAGCCCAATACTTTGTCTCCCTTAGACTGATAAAGTAAATTATGTTTATGGAAGGAAAATAGATATTGTGATACTGCTTTTTTACAGAAAAAAGCCTTTGAAATGGGAGTGATTTTAACTTATACTTACCTTTATTATATGGAGTGGTCATGGTGTTAATGAAAATCAGGGTATATTGTCCAGAGGCATACGAGTAATTTCAAATTTCTTTAAACTGTATTGCAGGCCCAAGTCTCTTGTATGTACAAAGCTGTTATCAATTCTTCTGACTAGGGCTTTTTTTTTGGCCCGTGTATGTCATTTACATCACAGAAGTCCAAATAATAAAATGTCTTCTTCAGCTACTCCATGTGTGAAAGGAGAAAGATCACTCATGTTTCTATCAATGGGTCACTTAAAATTATTTTAGTTTAAATAAATTGGAATTACAGGATTACAAAATATATGTCTATGCTGTATTTTTTTATCTGACAGTAATTTCTATGATTTATGGAAGATAAATACAGTCAAAAACTCACCAAGGGAAGGAATTAACAGAAAACCATGAAGTAAAAATCAAGAACTACCAGGAATTAATTCAGACTAATACACAGCTCAAGGTAGGCATAGATTTAATTTTGACTTCGGGACCAAGAAGGAGAAAAAACCTCTTGCTATATCTGTTGAAAGAAGGTGGGACATCATGATTTTCCAATGTCTTTCTGACGTGTCTCACAAAGAAGTGTGAAATTATGATATTTAAATAAAATAAAAATAGTTTCCTTCCTTCTTCTTTGCAACTTTTGACATTTTTCTTTTCCTAACAGTATGAAATTTATTCAGAGATTTCTTTTTTTTCAGCTCCACTAATTATTTAGCCATCATCAGCTATTGTTCATAAATCGTTTAAAGCAGCAGGGAGTCACTAAAGTAGTTGCTGTGATTACTTTCTAAAATTGCAGGTGTCTATGCAGTTCAGCAGTCATTACCGTGTCAGGTCGCTTAGTGATGGGATGTAAAGAAGTGTGGGCTGGGAAAGTATAGGCTGAAGATAATAATTTATGACTAAAACTTCTCTCAAAAGCCCTATCCTTCAAGGTGCTGAGCACCTCCCAAAAGACTAACAACTTCAATTTAAATGAACCTGATTTAAAACTGAATACTTCAGAGGATACACTCAGAGGAGTCCAGAAAAAATTGCCTTGTTTCAGAGCTGATTATTTTGCATAATCAACTGGTTTTGCATAATGGTGGTTTCATTTTTTTTCTCATGTAACTTACAAATTTTTGTTTCAAATGGTTTCAGTTTGCAGGACAATGCAATTTTTTTTGAGAAGACATTTTTCATCCCAGTGGAAATAGTCATTCTCCCTTAATAGTTAACATGATTGTAGAGCACCTAAATTTTCAAAACTATTTGGCAGTGTTCATATATGAGGACCTACCTTAATCTGAACATTGGTGTATTTTCTAAAATGCTGAGCCCACTTTCTAAAGTGCTAAGCACCCAGCCTGTAAGAAGGGACTAGTAGCACGCATGGTGAGGTGGATCAAAGCAAAACTGATTTCAGTATCTGGCCTCTATAGGATTTTCAAGATACATTTTGACAAGCAAAGTCTGAAGATGTTTTTTTAATTCCTTTCAGAATCTAAGTTTTTTCTTGTCATAAAAGAAATATAAAACCAAAACCAAATTAAAAAAAAAATCTAGATTTATCAGTCATTTTGTCCCACTATAAATCTGGAATATTTTGGTAATATTGCTTCTACAGTTGTTTTGATTACTGTATGGCATTCAATAGAAGCAATTTCCCCACAGAAGTTTCACTTTGCAAAGACAAGACGTGTGCATGCCTGGGACTGTAATTTTTCCAGCTGAGTGACAGGAAGAGCTACTGCCTACTACTACTGCAGGATATTCTTGAATCCTCAGTATAAAAATATTCTCTCTGGGCAATTGTCTAAGATGTGCTTTTTATTTCCTTAGTCTTGTACGGTCATACTATTGGTAGCATTTATTCTATTGCCAAAACCAGATTCCCAGTCTTTCAATAAGTATAGGTGAGTGTTTTAGATTAATTTTCAATTTTTTTTCCTGGGAAATTCTAGTGAGCTGTAAATTGTGTTCAGGATGAGTGTAATCATTAAATAAACAAAGCAAATCAACTCTCAGTAGGCTTTCTTTCACTCAATGGTTAAGATATACCAATATTGCGAAATTGCTGTCACATCAAAAGTTGGAAACAATTCTGTAGTTGATTTCTAATAACTGAAATAGCTTATAAATAGAACATTTTCAGAAAATTAAAAAGCCTTAAAAATAGTTCTGTTAACCAGAATAAACCCCAAGTGTACACTGATTTGATTATTTCATTATTTGTTTTTACATGGAGGAAAGAAGAAAACAGTAACATATGGAGAGGAGGAAAAGATACTCAAAGAGATTGAAAGTTTGGGCTAAAAAAACCCTTTTTTTAAGAGTGGGTTTTTTAAAATATATTTAAAAGCATTTTCTCAGTAACTTAATTCTGAATGCAGTTTTTTGAACTGTTGCATATTTAGGTTTTTTCTTTTCTTCTAGGTTTTCTCTGACCTTAAAACAGAACAGAAAGGTTTTCTCTGACCTTAAAGTTTGCATACAGCCTTTTACTAGATAACATCTGTCATTGCTTAGATGCATTTAGGGATCATACAGGAAAAGAGATGTTGAAAACAATAAAAAGTAAAAAAGGTTTGATTGCTAGCAAACAAACTATTTGTCAGAAAAGACTGTCATTTTTTTCTGTTAAGCTGTGTTGCAGCAGCTTACTAGAGAAAGAATTTTAGTTTTCAGCTTGAATGATGACTTTGATATAAATATAAAATGACTAGAAGCAACATCCCTTAGTGATTCTCAGCATTGCTTGACATTTATTTTTCTTGACTTCTCTAATCTTATAAGAATATCTTATGGAAAGCTGTTTTTTTATAAACCTTTTTTTTCAGCTAAATGTCCATCTGACAAATGAAATTGTTAACTCCAAGCATATGGGTAATTGGCAATGACCTTGATGATTAGAGGTTTTCAAAGCATATCACAAAAAATTCAGACAAAAATTTAAATAATTAAATTGTAGGCATGTGTTGGTCACTGAAATTTGAGTGCAAGGTACATTTTTGGAATTACACACAGATAATATATTTATTAATATATACGTATATATCTTCTTCGCCTTAATTTTCTGTTATTTTCACTCAGCCATGCTGGTCTCTTGCTATTCTTTTCTTATTTATTATTCCTAGGAATTGAGAGCTCTTGTACTCTGTGGGAAGTATCCTTAAAGATCTGTCAGTTCTATTCTTCTCCCTTATTTCCGAGGGCAGTTTCCCAGGGTGTCCTATTGACTAACTCCTTGAAGACCTGGAATTTTGCTTTCTGAAAGGTCTGGTTGCTGAGTTTACTTTTCTCTTGACCAATACCCCTCATGTCTGTGAACTCCAGCAGCGCTTGACCACTGCAGCTTCATCCTTTGTACTTTTGCTCAGATCATAGGAAGGACAAAATTGGCAAGTTAAGAGAAACAAAGCAACTCTCATTCTCACTCTTCCATAAAGGCTACCTCAGTACTACAAGGCTTTGCTTTTAGAGAGACCATGGGGATGCCTCAGCTAGGACCAAGGTTTTCAACACAACTTCTGGAGTCTCACCACTGTCATCATTGCAAAGGACAAAAGAACTGAAGGGAACAGGAGACTGTAGAGTCCTAAAAAAGATTGTCAAACAGGAGAGGCAATCAAGAACAAAATTAGGTTCTTATGATATATTTTATGATTCATATTTCACTTGCTAATTCATTTACTGGAAAAAATAAGGTGTATTCTTAATATGATTATATAATGATTGTGGAAGACAAATTACATGACTAACATTTTGCGTCACAAGCGATGCATGGAACTTGGATGGTGTTGAATATTCAGAAAATAAAATCATGCTGTCAGCTCAAATAAGGAGGAAACATATGCTTTAGGCAAAAACAACACAGAGGACATACGATGTAAAGGCTATAGAAATAAGACATTGGTTACACTGATGAAGTAAAACCAGCAATGGCTTAGTCACAGTCATTTTAATCTAAACCCTTTCTGTACTCTTTTCTGCCTGAAGAGAATTTTCTTGGTAAATTCATTTGAATACACTAAAATTCACAAGAAAGGAATATTTATGTCACAGTAAATTTAATATAACAAGTGACTTTTAAGAGATATACTAAAGAGTGTTTAAATTTATTTTATATATATACAGCATCTTTATTGCATCCTTGAATTCATGATTTTTGCAGTCAAAAATGGAGATTAGCCTCTTCTTATCATGTAAGGATAAGGTTTAAAGGGACCATGGTAGATCATCTTGTTTAAACTCCCTGCTCAAGCAGGGTCATCCTAGAGCATGTGGCACAGGATTTTGTCCAGGTGGTTCTTGCATATCTCCAATGAGGTAGAGCCCACAGCCTCTCTGGGCAGCCTGTTCCTGTGAATGGTCACCCACTCAGTAAAGAAGTTCTTCCACATATTGAGGTACAACTTCCTGTGCATTAGTTTCTGCCCATTGACTCTCATCCTTTTGTGTGGCGTCATTGAGAGCAGCCTGGCTCCAGCCTCTGGAAACCCTCCCTTCAGATACTGATGGACATTGATGCCCTCTAATTCTTCTCTTTTTAAGGCTCAACAGGCCCAGCTCTCTCAGCCTTGCCTCATAAGTGAAGTGTTCCCATCCCCTCATCATCTTCACAGCCCTCTGCTGGACCTTCCTCAGGAGCTCCACATCTCTCTTGTACCAGGGAGCCCAGAACTGCTTACAGCACCCCAGATTTGGCCTCACTAGGACTGAGTAGAGGGGCAGGATCACCTACCTCGATCATGTGCCCTTCCTAAAGCTCCCCAGGACACCCCTGGCCTTCTTTCCCACAAGGGCACATTTCTGGCTCATGGACAGCTTGCTGTCCGCCAGGACCCCAGGTACTTCTTTGATGATCTGTTTTTCAGCAGGTTGGCCCCAGCCTGTACTGGTGCCTGAAGTTATACCTCCCCAGGCACAGGACCCTGCATTTGCCTTTGTTTAACTTCAGAATATTCCTCTCTGTTCATCTCTATAACCTTTTGAAGTCCTTCTAAACAGTGGCACAGCATTCTGGGCTATCAGCCACACCCTGCTTTGTCATCAGCAAACTTGCCAAGAAGACGACACCTGCCCCTTCATCCAACTTACTAATGAATAAATGATACAATAATTGGGGCCTAGTATTGAACCTTGGGGGCCACCAGTAGTGACAGTGGCCCCCAACTAAACCCTGTGCTACAACCCTCTGGTATCTGCCATTCAGCCAGTTCTCAAACCATCCCTCCGTCCGCTCATCCAGTCCAAACCTCCTGAATTTGCCTGTAAGGATGGAGTGAGAGACAGTGTCAAAAACATTGCTGAAGCTGAGGTAGACAGTATCTACTGCTCTCCTCTTATCCATCCAGATCATTGTTTCATCATAGAATTAAATCAATCAGGTTGGTCAAGCATGATATATCTTTAGTGAATCCATGCTGACTACCCCTGATCACCTTCTTGTCATCCATGTTGATAGAGAAGGCCTCCAGAGACAGGTGCTCCATCACCTTTCCAGGAGTGGAGGTGATGCTGACAGGCCAGTAATTCCCTTGTTCCTCCTTCTTGCCGTATTAGAAGACCAGGGTGATGTTTGCTTTCCACCAGCCCCAGACACCTCTCCTGATCACTACAACCTTTCAAAGATGATCATGACTGGCAGAGCTATTGTGCTCACTAGCTTTCTGCTCTTGTGGATTCATCTGCGCAAACAGCTCCTCCATGTTCTCCAGCTCCTCCAGCTCCTCCTGTCTGTTTCCCATGTGGTGTTGTACAGCTTCATAGCAGTATTTGATTGCATCAATAGCCCGGGAGGAATGCAGAGATGTCCCATAGTCCTGTAAACCTTTTGTTATAGGTGTCCCCTTCCCACACCTTACCTCTGTCTAGCCTGACCCTGTCCCCAACCCCCTTCAAATCTAGATTAAAGGTCTCTCAATAAGTCTTCGTAACTAGTGCATGACCCCTTCATTTTCCAACTCCTTTCTTTGTTACTGTACATATAGGTCAAGAAGTGACTCATTACTTCAAGAATTACAGACAAGGAACAAGAAAGATTTAAGGCCTTTACAGAATATATTTTAACATAAACTTCTGCATTCCAAAATTTGATCATTTCATATGTACTGGGACAGACTATGCTAAAATGTTTAGAGATTACAATACCCCCAAATTACATATTCATTGCTTTCAATACTAGGCTTTTTAATGTATTAGTTTTTCAGTATAGATCTACTCACTAAGCAAAGGAAAAATGTTTTTGCATCAGGCATTGGTCTCTGTTGGAATCAAGGAGTTATTATTGCATGGTATAAACGCAAATAAACATCTGTTTCTTTTGTCCTCACACAAGTAATTAACACAAAATCAGGAAGCACATTTCTCACAGGAGGAAATCTTGCAACCTTTGTATGAATGAAATTTGCATTCTGACATTGCAGTGCTGTTTTCCAAAATTCCAGATGGAAAAACCTTGCACCAAAACCAGAACAAAATGCACAAGTAATAAGATCCCTTAGATTATATATTGGCATGCCTTATCATAAATTATCAAAATATCATTGCACATTGAAAGAGACCCCTCTAAGTGCTACCACCCATCTCTTTACAAATTCTCCTAATACTTTTTCAATTTCAGAATTTAACAGATATCAGAGTATTACTAGGGTCAATCTTTCTCCGTTTCCCCCTTTTTTAGTGTTCTTCCCTGGATAAGGGATTACTTCAGAGACGCCTAGCACCTCTTGTGAAATGCCTGGCTTTGTCATTCAGATGTAGAACCTGTGCTTAATGTGGTGCAATGTCCATTGTAAAATTAAAGAGAGACCAACAGATACATTTTGCTACAGCTGTAGGTGACAACAGTTCTTTTTAACTACATCTTTTATTATTATCTCTAATTACATCTTTTTAATTACAAGTAAATGAAAGAAAAATCAATTGGTTTTAAGAAATTTTGGAGTGGGAAATAGAGAATGACTTATATATTTAGGCAGGTGTTCCTAATACCAGTTTGAAAGCACAAAAGAAGACATGGCACAGACAGTGAATTTGGATGGCTAAACAGACATCTGGTGATGGAGTAGAGACCTCCTTTGAGCCCACCCTCTACTCCCATGCATCCGTTCTCTTCCCACTTCCTAATGTATGGACACAACATGAAGGAAGATGCTGCCTTGTTTTCTGTGAAGACACAGACATAGTTCTTGTTCACAAAATGCTTCAAAGTATTGCAACATCACCAGGATTTTGATGGAGATGCTAATAGATATATCTGACCTGAAAATTAGTATTTTGAAACATTTCTTTCTTAGTAAGCAGTCCATTAATTCACCTCTTTCAGGTAACTTCAAATAACTTTTGAACTTTGAACTTGTTTAACAACACATGACATGAGAGAAGTCAGAAAGGAGGGTTATTTTATATATGTAATGAAAATAAAAATAGTGTAATGAAAAATGAGAACAAAAACAAACTATGACTAACACAAAATTATTATGAATAATAATTCACAATAGTGAAGATAGTATGTGATATTATCAAAAAGGTTATACACAAAAATAAGTACAAATTATTACAGTATAAACAATTGATCAAATTCACATAACCTGTCCTAAGTAATCAGACTCATGCAAAATCAATGAGAAAGTTATGTTTGTGAATTCAATAAGTGTAAAATCTTTTGATATTTATCATTGTAAATTTTTTATTTTGATGTGAATTTTCATAATTTTTAGTAATACCAATGGAGATAGAAAATAATTACTTTGATATAGTAACTCCTTTCCAGCTAAAAAAAAAAATCCCAACACTGATAGTTTGGAATAACTACCCAAGTATAGCTTGTGAATTCTGACTATTTCTGTCACTGCATTAAAAAAAATGCCTGGTGATATATAGTTGGCATTGAACAGAAATTCCAGTCTTTGTGGATGGATATTATAAGATATGTCTACATAAACAGGAATTGGGGACAGCTGTTAATCAGGTGTTCCTATCAATTTTTTTTCACTCAGTGTTTCAAAGTACATGGCAGGTCAGTCAAGCAGAGAGATCTCCAAACAGAATAAAACCCCCTAGTTTTGGTTTGCTTAACCAGCTCACAGAAATTTGTGTGAGAGAGAAGATATGAGCACTTCTCATAGCAGGAGCTATAGAATATTTTCAGTTGTAAGGGCTGTAGCAGTAGCACAGGTTAGGAAAAATGTTCTGACTTATAAGTATTCTGTTACTCTGAACAGCATCAAGCAGTACTGCTTCCACAAGAGTGGTCCTTGACCAAACAATTACTTGAGTAGTTATTCTAATTCTGATTATTCCATGCAGAACTTTGTATCACTATTTTGCTCTGAACAGATAACCTTTAAATTCAGAATGGAAATTCAAAATTTCTGTGTATTTTGAGTTTCTGTAATAATGAAGCAGTAGTGGTAGTTAAGGGAATTGTGTCCATTAATCTCAGTGGAATGTCAGCTGTAGTGGTTATCCTCTACTATCATTATTTAAGTTTCAGCTTAAGATTAAAGGTCAATGAAAAATGTTAGAAAAGTGAAGCCTTATTTATGAAATAAAATGGCAAAAGCAAAAAGAGCTGTAACTAACCTTGACAACACTAGAGATGGATCACAATTAAAACTTTTCACTCTAAGGGAACATGAATGACAAATTTTTTATGAAGAAAATTTGCAAAGAATGCTTTCAAGTCTACAAATACACAAGTATTAAGTTGATTGGAGTAGGAAAGAGGCATTAAATGAAGCAGCACATAGAAGAAATACCATTTTTCCAAGTGTCTAGAAATCTGTAAGCTGTGTTTTCCAATGGGTTGGTTATCACACATAGTATTATTTGAGAACCCCATACCTCAAAGCAAATTTTTATAAAGCTCAGCTACATATTCAAATAGAAATAAACCTCTCCCATCCCTGAGTTGTACTTTGAAAAGCTGTTTTCTTCTACAGTAGGTCATCATGCCATTAGCCTTCTCTTTTGGCAAGCTGAAGTTTATCTATACCTTTCAGACAGGTACCAGAGGCACGATGGATCACAAATTAACTTCCACCAGCTGAGCCCTGGCTTAGCTGCTGATCCATCAGGATAGCCACATGCTCTGGCAGAAAGAGAAAAATGTATCAATCCTCATGAAAATTCTTGCTAATACCAAGATCAGAAATAATGAAATTATTCTTCAATGTTAGTACTTTATTACAAATCTTAAAATTCCTTAATTTACTGGCTTAGTTTGTGAGGTCATACAATCAAGTTTAAAGTAATTTTTTTCACTAGCATATTTTTCTGTCTGACTGGTTATAAGACTAAACTAAACTATATATTCCCATATATCCAGGTTTTGCTATAACAGGAAATTTGGATTTTTATGTTTAAATACTAAAAAAAAAAAAAAAAAAATATAACGAAATAAAGCACAAAACCCTAAGCAGAAGGAAAAAAAAAGGGGGAAATGCAGATAACATAAGAAAAAGGCTTTTTTTTTTAAACTGCCAAGTATTGTCAAGTACAAATAATAAGCATGTTGAGAGTTCCTAATGGCCCTGAACAGCTTCACCTGGACCTGCATCTGCATTCCTGCCCATGGGCTCAGTCTCATTCTCAAAGGTTTTCTTGAGCCGTACTGCAAATAGACCTGTGTCCAACCTGTTCCCTCACATTCTTGCCTTGTTGATCAGATTTTCTGGGTTGACATGAGGTCTTTTTTTGTCACCTTACTTATGATCATTGAGTTGTTGTTAGGACTTGTTTCTGTCACCAGCCCTGCTGTGCTCGCCTTCCTTGAGCACACTGTGCCTTGCAGGAGGGGCACTGGCCTTCCCTGCACTGGTGTCGCTCTCAGCTCCATCTCTGACGCACAGGGAAGATGCTGCTCCCTGACAGTAAACTGTTGTAGCTTTCCTGGAAGGCTTCAAGAATTAGCAAGGTCTTGTTTTTTAATATTGACATTATTTGGAAACTTCTCTGAAAGTAGCAGTTCCTGTCTATGATTATCCTATGTGGTGTGATTGCCATGTCTTCAAAGTGTTGTTCTTGGCCATTGTATTTCCTTTTGAAAGGAGGAAAAGTTGATATTAGGACAAGAATATTAATATGACAAAAACATTAGTATGAATTACAGAGAGGTTGTGGAGAAGAGTGAGGGATGGGAAGAAAAACTGAAGAAGAGGAAGAATGGATTAGTTAGTAGGACAAAAGTGCCTATAAAAATTGGATAGATGAGAACAAACAAGATAGGGGGAATTATTTAAAATTACTAAAGGTGGTAAAAGCAAGAGTAATAACCTCTTACAGGAAATAATAATTTACATATTAATAAAAAATTGTGATAGTGAGGTCAATTAGAAAAATGATTAATTTGCTGAAGAATATGGTTCTGTTAATATTGCCTAAGGTGTCAATGAGACTAACATAACACATTACCACATTAACAAAGGCAATCTTTTTACAGAAGAGTGAAATTAAGATAGAATTGATTTGCAAACTACTCTTCTGTTGTAGTATAGCCATGGATATTTTTGTCAAGAAAAGGAAACTAAAGCTTCTTTGGTTTGGTTGTTTTTTTTAATGTCTTTATTTTAAAGTCTATTTCCTGATTAATATGATTCTGTGACACTTTTTACAGCACACAGCTCCTATATTTTGTGTTTTATGGTTCCTCTTGGATATTATTTCTATATATTTTATGATAGAAATTGTAGATGATCTTCTGGCATCTGTTTTTCACTTAAGAAAATTTGAACTATATTCAGTTCGAGTCAGTACACAGAAATCTGATTTTCTTTTCTTCCAACTTTTTTTTCTTTTAATTTTGGAAATTAAATGTGTATCTCCAACACTTTTATAAATATATAATAATTTACTTATTAGATCAGAAATAAATACACTTGAATACATTAAGTTTTACCTTCTTATCAATATCATGATGGTTTGTTTTGTGAATCTGTTTAGCAGCTCAAGTAGTGAAATTTTAAGTGATATTTTGTGAATATACTGCTTCATATTGAAATGTTCCCTCTGTTTTGAAAGCACAAGTCTGTGCCAACTTTACAAAGATTAACTTGGAAACTAAATGATGTGTTAATCATGCATTTACTTCTGAATTATGTTGCTCTTTTTATTCAATAAATGTATGTTTTCCTAAAATATTACTTAAATTGAGGTGCTTGATTCTTTCAAGAAATCATTACAGTAGTGTTTCTCTGGAAGAGAGAAGACCGTAGTAAAGCATGGAAAGCAATGCTTTCAGTTAGAAAAGTAGATGCCTTGAGAAGATTTTTTCAAACACAAGAAGGTGTGAATTAACCCATCACATGGTTCCTGGTGAGTAGGCTATTAAGAATCAGCACAATGAGGTACAGAGGGATCCTAGAATTTTTGTTAGTAGCTGGTTTGAAAAGAAAAACTATCAGAAATGACTAAAGGATCAAAATTTCATTTCAGTACCAGCATATCATCACAAGAAATACTGCATCTGGGTGTGTAATGCTTCAAGAAGACACATAAACCAAATTATTTGGAATTCATACATTATGGTGCGTGGGAGAGTGCTGCTGAAATACTACAGGAATGGTTCCTACACATTTAATTATTTCAATCTATTGGAAAACCTAGGTAGAAAAAAATTCAGTGAAATTTGCCAGTTGCATCTGATGAAATGTCCCTAATACCATGAAAAATTCAAGTAGAACTGACTTTGTTTATCTGTGTTTTCTTAACTAAACTAAAGTTGCCTTGTATGCAGGTATCCAGCTTTAATAGACAAGCTGATTCATGGTAATATATTAATGTGCTCATGATATTTCACATGGAATCTGAGCCTTAATGGCAACAAAGGGTAAAAAAATAAAACATTGATTTTAGGCAAAAGACATGTTCAACAAGCAAAACATATTACTGATAATGATAAAATATATTGAAACTTTATAGAAGACACAAAGATATGCAACCCGGTCTTTTTCAGAGTGCTGGGACTATCTTCCCAGGACAGAGGTTATGGCAACAAGCCTGCCAGAATGAAAGCACTGGACAGCTTTCTCAAGCTCATAATGTAATTCTTAGGACTGTCCTGTGCAGGGCCAGGAGTTGGCCTTGGATGTCCCTTGTAGGCCCTTTCCAATTCAGGATATTCTATGATGTATATCAGACCAGAGCATCAGTCTTTTTTTTGTTGTACTTATATTCCCTAAGAAGAAATATGTCAGAAAGCAGCTATCAGAATATTTATAAAATAATTAGGTCATATGACTTGTCTGTATGTGTGTGAATGTATTGAAAATGTAACCCAGTTCAGAACTGTAGGATAATTAAAGTACCTACTGCATGGGCTTTATTGGAGATCTTGGAAAGAAAAACATGGACTGGATTTTGACAAAATATTGTCCTGATTTTGACTGGGTCAGAACTTATTTTCTTCTCTGTAGCTGGTACAGTACTGTGTTTTGTATTCAGTATGAGAATAAAGTTCATAATACACTCATGTTTTGGCTGTTGCTAAGTGGTACTTACCGTAAGTCCACGATTTTCCAGGTTTTCATGCTCTGCCATTGAGCAGGTACACAAGAAGATGGGAGTGAGCATGGCCAGGACAGACGAGCTGAACTGGCCATAAGGATATTCCATAGAATGCCATCCTTGATAAATAAACTGAGGTCAGTTACTGGGAAGTGGGGGGGTTACCAGTCAGCAGGTTAGCAGTCAGCATGTTACCAGTTGTCATATGCATCACTTATTTCTCTTGGGATTTATTTCCCTCTCCTCTTTTTAATTTTTTTATTACTACTTCTACTATTACTAATAATTTTGTTTCAATTGTTAAACTGCCCTTAACCCACTAGTTCTATTTTTTTGCATTCTTGATTCTCCTCCCAAACTCATTGGTAGGAGAAGGGAGAGAGCAGCTGCATGGAACTTAGCTAACAGCTGGGGTTAAATCATGGCAGATGTTTGCAAGTGGTGTCATAAAGAATCAGTTCTGGAAACATCTTGAAAATGTCAGTGGTGATCAAACTATGAAAGTACAATGAAGGGTATTTATGACATGAATATTTAATCATCTATACATAGCAAGATGAGATAACCTATCTTGGAAGCTGCAGTAATAGGGATGAAGTAGATTGTAAAAGTGTAAAGTTCAAGGTTTACATATTTGAGATTATTAATGAGAATTCAGAATGGACCTGCAATCTAATCCCTTAAAGGTAAGGAAAAATATAATTAATCACAAAAGCGATAAAGGCATGAATGAGAAAAAAATATGGCTACAGAGAACAAAAGACAAATAATTGTCAGTAAAGATGGTGAAATATTACTTTGGAAGAGAGCTGTTTTGCCTCTCTTTCTAGATAAGTCAAATAACAAATTTTGACTGAGACTTCTGTCATTGCAGCACTGCAAAGCAGAAAAGGACTTAATCAAAATGACAAAATATGGCTAGAAAGGGAGTAGAAAATACATAACACAGAAGTGTCTCGACTGGGAATACAAGAACACAGTATTCATAAATTCAAGTTCACATCCCAGGAAGGAAAACATTATTTGTTGTAAATTTGGTTTTGTAATGTTCTGAACAATGAATTCTATTACAAGAGAGATATGTATCCTAGAATGGGTCTACATAGGGCTATTGGCTGAGCCCTGAGTTTACACGGTTTCGTGTCCTTTGACATAATTTTTAGCTGTTACTTTAATAACTATATGAAACAGTAAGGTTAACTCCAAAACATTGTTAAAATGTAAATCATCTACCTTTAAAAATTATTTCTTACTAACCTCATTATTCTTGAGTGCTATGAAATCAGATTTGTGTCATAAATATAGAATTCACAAAGAGAAAAGATCTATTAAAGAGCAAATCATCCGGATTCTGAAATACAATATTATCATCTGAGACAGATGTGTTTAAATACTTCATTTCAATTTGTTTAAACTGCACTGCCAGTACATGAATGATTAAATCCACGAGCAAATAAAATAATGAGGGAATATTCTTCAGTAAGATCATAATCACTAGTTATGAAATAAAGGCTCTTACTTCCTTAAATACAAATTTTATACCACGGTAGTATGTATGTATACATTTTTATTACAATAAAACCTATATTTCAACATAGTGCAGTACATGTCAAAATTTATACAAAATTAGCTCATAAAATCCTTTCAAGTCATATGTTATTTTTGGTAGTGTTCAGATGTTCTGCGAGACAGAAATAAGCAAGAATCAGGAGTTTGTCATTACTATTAAATAAATCTTTTTCTGAATACAATGAAGAAAAAGTTTTGTTCTGTTTTATATAACAGCAAACAATTTTTTGAAAGTCTGCCAATTTCCAAATTGATGATAATTGAGTATTTTAAACTCTAGAAGCAGGGTCTCATTTAAGGTTGTGTTTGTGTGAGTGCATAAAGCCAGAGCAAGATTTCAGTTTTGCTAGATTGCTTAGGAAATAGCAATATTTAAATATGATTGTGCATCACCAGCAGTTTTTCAGTTTACATAGATCAATGTGGACCGAATCCTGACATCATCACTCCAGAAAAATTCTCACTCAAGTCGTAAAGTGGGAGAATTTTGTGGTAGATTGTGGCACAATGAAAGAATCCATGGGAAGTTATAGCAGGCACTGGAGGTAGTTAGAACAATGAACTCCTTGAACTCCAAGGATGGAGATGAGATTAAATTTTGATATTCAATGCCATGACAGGTTATGAAGTTAGGTCATTAACTATTAATCCTCAGAAATAAGTACTGACCTTAATACTAATAGGTGTGGGTTCACTGTTAATGAGCGCAACTGTACTGATCTCCTTGGCTGCTTGATGAGTGCAAGAATAATAGCATTGCAAAATATTATATAAAGTAATTCATTAAAATTGAATACTGTTTTTGTAATTTTCATTACTAACCTAAAGTCTGCATTCAATTTTAAGAATAAATCTAAAACTGCACAATTTGAAAATTCACTTCTAGTTGTGCTATTCTGCTAGACAAATGGACAATGATGACATTAACTAGATAAAAGTCAGATGCCATATGTCACAGTAAGTTTTGAAGAAGTGTGGCTCTTTCTACCCATTTAATCCTCTATAATTCAGAGAATATAAGATTTTATGTGATTTTCCTAGAAAAAAAATATATAGGTACTTCAGCTTTCCAAAGTCTGCTATGATTGTAAATATTTCATAAGTAAATATACTGCAAGGTATTTAATCAATATATGGCAGAGAAGAATGGTTTCATACAGACAGCTGTAGACAACTTTCAATAGTGACAAGTTTTAATTTATCATGTTTCTTTTTATAGACTGCTCTTCTGTCAGCAGAAGGTTCATATTCAAAGTTTTTCTTGTTCCTTTAAGGTCTCAGATTAAAACTGTAAGATATTCTTAGGCTGTTTATATACAAATATGCAACAATTATGAAGAAGAAAAATTATTCCAGAGCTCTGCTGTAGCTATGACAACCACCTTCCACTATACTTCATTTAGATAAATAAATCTGACAGCTAATAAGAATGAGTTCTAATGTATTTTATTCATGATGGAATTTATTGAATGTTATTTTCTTGGGAAAATATATTAAAAATATATATTACATCTCCATTAAGAGAAAAGATTTCTACCAGAAAAACTGTGTTCTCTAAGTTAATGTTCAGTTTTAGTTCCTACATATGAAGTTTAAAATGCATTGTGTCTTTGTTCTTTATTTTACTCAGTGGGAAAAATGGACTTTGGCAAGAGTCTTAGTTTTAGCGAAACAATATTTTTCAAAATAGCTCACCAACTTGCCTTTGGTATCTCAATCTTCTCTATCTTCTGATATAGCTTTTACATGCATATTTTATATGTAATCAGGGCCCAGAGACGCAAAAACCAGAGCAATTTATAAATTTAGAAATTAAAAAATATGCTGTGAAATCAGGTCTCTCTTAGTTCTGTTCAGTGCCAGTTTATGCCTATTTACTTCATCATTGCCATCATCCCCCTTATACATGTCAACAATCCTTTTCCTTTTGATGATGCAGATTCCTCCCTGATGCCACAGAGAAATGAATCCCTAAAGGATATTTACGCAGCAGAAAACTCTCTTGCAAAAAAAAGAAAAGGATAGCATGTGTCAGTTTCAGACAAGACCTAAGTTTAGATTCCTGACTTGGGTCAATGGAAACGATTCCCCATAAATACTCTCAGAATAAGAGCACAGTACAATACTCTAAATCACATGAAAGTCTCTGAAATTACAAACTTTTTCCTTTAAAAATTTATTCACTAAATGCGAAAATACCTTTGAAACTCAAGACTGTGAACCACATTGAAATCAGAAGGCAACTTTCCCATTGATTATAACATCCATTAAAACTGTCAGTTGATAATTTTTTCTATTTTTTTTTTTAATATTGGCTTATTATCTCAGAATCTACAGCACGGGTAGAGAAATAATGTTTGTATAATACTGAAGTACAAAAAACCATTTTGTTCTCAGACAGAAAAATAATTAAATATTTTTATGTGCCCCCAAAGAAGCATGTGAATTATTGTTTTAAAATGTATCATTATAGAGCACATTAAAATGAATATCATTAATAGAACTTTACAAATCTCCACAAGAACATCAGAAAAAAAATTAAAAATAGTACATTGAAGTGAAATTAAATTCTGAAACTCTCAGTTCCTCACACCATTAACTCAAATAGGCTTTGACATAGAATGCATGGTAAATATATGACTTACAGTGCCTTAATTATTTAGAGTATTGTATCAAGAGTCTATATGGGCAAATCATAAATCACAAAGCTTATAACTAAAAATCTCTTTGATTTTTCTTCTCTGCCATCTCCAAGAAAGACAGTATTAACTCAAAACACTACCTAAATAAAATATATGACTTTTTCAATCATGTTCAATAGTTTTGCAGCAGGGTTGAGTGTCATCCGTTCTTCATCTGGTGGCTTTTAAAAATATGCAACAACGTTAAAGATTATGAAATCATTGCAGTTTGCATTGTAACTTCAACATCATGGCTGGCTTCTAGGTACTCACCCAGCTGCTCCCTCAATGCTAATCTCAGGTGGAGAAAAACAGATGAAAATGGCTTGTGATAAAGGCAGTTTAGTAAAGAAAAATAAAAGGCTGCATGTGCAAGCACATGAGATTAAGCAAAAAGATTTGTTTTCAGTAGCCATGGTCCAGCAATCTCGTGGTAAGTAGAGCCCCAGTGTGCTTAGCCATCTCTTGCTAGGACAAAACCCTCAATAACAAATGCCCCTTCTGTCTCCTCATTTCTCTGAGCCTTCATCGCTGAGCACAACGCTCCATGGTATGCGATGTCTCCTGAGTCAGCTTCCTGGCTCTCTCCCTTCCCAGCCTTTTGCCCCCTCCCAGACTGCTGGCATTTGGAGTTATGGGAATGTTGGGGACACAGTGCTGATGCTGTGGCCAAAACGCTGTTGGTGTTACCAACGCCATTCCAGCTACCAATACAAAGCACAGCACTTAGGAGAGCTGCTGTGGGGAAAGTTACCTCTGTCCCAGCAACACCCTGTGCAGCTTCCACCCCTATTACAGCTTCTCTAGGTTTTTCCACTGTAATCTTAGAAAGACATGACAACGTTCTTATCAATTTGCTTTTCATATTGTAAATTACATAAATATTAATACTCCAGAAAGCTTTGAGAAAGCATCCTTAGTGCCAAATCATTTCTTGTATACCTGTGCTTGTTTTGTGTGACTGAACTTACACAGTATCAAGTTCTAATTAAATATGTGTTATTTTTAAAAGAATATCAAATTTCAGGTAACACACACCTGAAATATTTTTATATCATTCCCAGTTCATTTTTTTTTTGAAAAAAAGGAAACATATGTGATAGTTGTACTTATAGTCTTTAACATTCAGCTAGAGTAAATCTAGTAAAGATTTCACATTCTTAAGACCACCAAAAACTCATTGTTTAATATAGTGATATACTTATCCTTTAAATTACCTGGCTTTGTACTAGAAAAAACATTCATTCCAAACTCCAAACTCCTAATTGCTGAAATCATGCTGTTTTGTATGAATATTACAAAACACTGAAAAGAAATCTCAAGTTTCCATAGTGATTGTTCAGTGCCACAAAAGACTAAACTGGTCAGAATTTTTTTTCAGGCAAATTGAATGTATTATTCAGTCATTAAGTTTCTCTCATTTAGGGAGCTGAGAGAAACAATTTTTTTCCTTGATGCAGCTCTTTTTGCAAGAAAAACTGAACTATTTCAGTTCGATATTTCAGTCCACAGCAATTCAGAACACTCTTCATCTCCATTTTCTCTTAGATGCAGAGTTCTTATTTTGAAAATAATGATCTCATTTTAAATTTTGTTTCTCTTAAATTTAATATCTTCTCTGTATAGATATAAACATATATAAAAACAAGAATGCAGATGTATGCGTTGTAAAAATGTATAAATATGAATTGAAAATAAACATCAACATTTAATTACAAACATGTTTCACAAGGCTGCTAATTTGTAACACTGGATTTGAATTTATTTGTTTAAATATAGACATTTTTAACTATTCTAAAACCTGCTTGAATGATCTAGTTATACAACAGCTGAAGTAGCTGGCATATTTGAGCAGAGTTCTCAGTTGTAAAACTGCTATCAAGACAGTTTTGTGAGAGCATCTCAAATTTTTGTTTTGAATCCTTTTTCTCCACATTGAAACTGAAAATATTTTAAAGGTTTTTCAGGAGGATGTGTTAAGAGAGAGACATGAAGTATTCTTTGCAGCTATTTTCAATGAACATGATATCCAGAGCAGTGGGTTGATGATGCTACTCTTTAATTTTTGATTGCAATAAAAATAACGAACAATACTATGCTATTCATTATTATTTGTAAACATCTCTAAATATAAGGTCTGCATTACTGCTATTACCTTGTTATTATGGTCAATGTCATTTGTCTAACTTCAAGATAGAACCTATGATAGATATATATCTATGAAATCTCTTGGAAGTAAGTGCATAGTGCTCAGGTAGGAGGGTTACTGCCACCCCTGATACCCCTTTGCCAGGTCTGCCCAATCAACAGAAGGGATATATTCTCAATTAAATTGTTGAAACTTTAACTAATGTCCATGCTATATACTTGTCAGATATTGGGCAAAGATATGTTTAATTAATTATTCTTTCACACCTAATAAAGTCACACGTTAGTCTACACAACAGAATATTTCCTGTCAGAGGAGTTAATTTTAATACAGGAAACGACATAATCTGACACTCGATTTACCTGCAAATTCTCAACACATTCTAAATGAGACTGTTATAAATGCTCACTTATAATAATTTGTCTTTGTCACCAATCTGTCCATGCTCAAAATGATTGAGTTTTGTGACCAAAATATTTCAAAAAAATGTATGAAAGTACAATCTGATATCATGCTACTTGGAAAGAGATTATTCTTTGTTGTGAATAGGAAACACAAGTTACAAAGTCAGTAACTTAAAGAAGTACATACATACCATTGTGAGTTTTCAAGAAAAGTTTTCTGAGGAAATGATTCTCCGTCATCCAATTATGTCTTTGTGATATTTTCTTTAATTTTTAGGGGAAATTTTGTCAAATGCATCACAATAAGATCAATAATATGCAACTTAATTGCACACGAAATACTCAAAAATACCTGATTAAGCAAAATTTCTAAACAAATGCTGAAGATATTTCATGGAGATGACATTATTGTTTCTGGACCAGAAAATGGAGATGTCAGTATACGAAAGGGTTTATCATACCTCATAAATGTACTCCTATGACAGAATCCACTTAAATACACTATATGTAGAGGTAAGCAGTAATGAATGTGAAATGTATAATTACAATTTGAGTATGGAATTGTAATTAGGCAGTATGCAAAAGCCATCTGGCACTGAGACTATGTATACTTGCTGTTGCTGTCTTGAAAATGCTCACTGTAAAGAAAAAAATGCCAGTTTAACACCAGGGACACACCTGGATACACGTAAGTCTAGTGAGAACTGGTGCCATTGGACAGCTGGGAGATTATTCACAAAGAACAGCTTGTCAGAAGGCAATAGAGATAAATTAAAAGGAAGGAAAAGGCCACTTTGTTCTGCTCATTGTTGAATACTGACTGAATTCAAGAGATGCATGAACTCAAAATCTGGCCTAGAAACAGTAAAAGTGGGTTGTCAAAAAAGATGGGCTCTCCTCAGGTCTACCAGCAAAACTATGAGAAAGCAGAGACCAGGATCTCACCTTTTCTTTATTCCTCCCAAAGTCCATCCCTGGATCTTCTCATGAGAAAAAACTGCTGGAGTGTCTGCTGAAGCATGAGGAGAAAGGTGAACTACCAGAGAGGTCTCAAGGAATATTCAAATTTTATTGGTTCATATTTTCAAATTTGACTAAGACTTAGAAACTTTGCAAATGCCAGACAGAAAAATGTCTTCAAGGCAGATTTTGAATACCTGAAATTCATAAGCATTCTCAGAAGCATGCTTATATCGGCTTAGGGCAGGAATTTTTATGAATATTCTTCTATGATTTCTAGCCCATAGCCTAGCAATAATATTAACTGCTGCCTGGGAAATAATGAAGAAGAGATATGGGCAGTCTGAAAACAGCGACAAAATATCGATGCAGGCAAGAAATAAAAATTAGTTTACAAATAATGGCAAAAAAGCCAATGCAGACACAAACAAAAGTCTTTAGAACTGTGCAAAACTTGTCAGGTTTTTTTTTCCTAAGGAGCAGCTGTTTCTTAGAAAATATAATGTATGAATTCCAAACAAAGGATCAGCTTTCAAATCTTACTGAAGTCCCACTAGGATATGGATCATTCCATGAACTAAGTAAGATTACTGTTAGGAGAAAGGTCAGCCCCTAAAGGACTATCTGTACAAGACGGTGCTAGCACAGTAAAGACTCTGCAGTTCGATGACTGCTCACAGAACCAAGTATTTCTGTAAGGTCTTAGTTTGTGAAATGTCTGGGAGTTTAAGATCTGGCATACACATGCAGTTCAATTAATTAATGCATTTTTTTATAACTCTAGTGATTGATAATTTGTGGTGTTGTATTGTGACATATTGTGACACAAAATGAATGGAGGCCAAACATCTTTTCCTCAATAAAAATCTCTACAGATATATGTGAGCTGTTGCTGAGAACTTATTTACTTTCATAGTCAGTGTCTTGCTAGAGTATAACTTAAATTGTAAATTGCTCTAAGATATCTTCAATATGAAAGATGCTTTATAAATCCAAATTGCAATCTGCTTCTGCTCAAATGAACATAAATATTAAATCTGTGTATGGTAATTCATATGCTATAAAATTATATTGATCCTGTTTATATTGGAGTTAACTTACTTCTGACATCAATCTGAAAAGAAATGTCCCTGAAGTTGTTCCATGAAACTGCCATACAGTGTCAAAAGTAACTAGCTCAGACCCTGACTAGACGCTCCATCTTCTTTTCAAGATAAGTGATACTGGGAAAGGAGCTCTGAGTAAGTAGGAGAATGATGCCTGTTCTCTGAAACGGGATTCATGACAGCTTTACAAACTAGCAAACACAGATTTGGTGTTTTCAGAGTAGAAGATGATTATAGCTTTCACATATTTTCTTAAATTCATTTGACATTAAAAGCAAGAATCAATTTGTACAGAAGCTTTTAGAACTTACTGATTTAAACACAATTTATGAATGGTTGCAAGAAACTTGGTAGCCGCTGATGACAGTTCTATGAAGTAGTGTGCTTAGGAAAGAGGTATTAGAGTTAGGGTCAAATCTGCATTGGTTATGTATTTAATTCTGGCTATTTAGGCAATAGGAACCACTTTTTGTATTTAACATGCTACCAAGTAACCTGATTTAGATTTAAAATTGATTTTTCTAAACAGATTTTCTTTCAGAGGCAGAAGGAATGTCAAAAATAGCTGTTGACAATTTTCATAAAACCAGACTAATCATTTGGGTTTTTTGCTTATTGCTAGTGTGTTTTAATGCTGGGAAAGGTTAAAGTTAATGGGTTTTGCTACAGTACAATAATGTACGAATTACAAATATAACAGCTCTCGTAGTCTAGCAGAGTCTCACTATTGAAGATCTTAAGCAAAACTTAGTAAGTGTGGGACTTTCCTGCTTATTAAATATGTATATGCTTTTCAGAGGTTCCTAAAATCTTTCAGGACAATGCTAAATTTAGGTGTTCAAGACTAAGTGAAATGCAGCAGCTACAAGCACAAAAGTAGAAAGGACAGTGTAGAAATATCTTGGCTTAGTCTCATCCAAAATTTTTGCCTCTGGTAATCCTGAAGACACATAAATATTGCCTTAATTAATAATATTCTGGTTTCACAATTGCTCTGCATTATCAACCATGTTTATATGCATGTTCACAGTCTAGTTTAAGTCTGAAGTAATCAAATTGACTTTTAGTTTACAGGATGGGTGAGAGCTATGGAAACAATACTGACTAGGAATATTTTCCTCCCCTGCTCAACTCTTATGAACAGAATGAACTCAAACAGTAATTTATTGTCTGCCATGATTTAGGAACAGCACTTCCCACTTCAGTGTTCCCACTAAACTGAAAACCATGAGCCACTCCCCTCCCCCCCCTACCTCTGGTGGAAGACAAAGGCAGAGCTTATGGGTTGAGACAAAATAAAAAATTACTGGAAACAGAAATGAGATAAGAAAACAAACACTGATAGCAACACTACTAATAACAAAAGTGTACAAAGAAAGGGTGATTTACATGCGAAAACATCCACCAAGCCCTGGACAATAAAAAACAACTGTGAGCAGATCCTTCTGCACAACACCCTTTCCTCTGACAGGAAGACATGTCCACCTTCCTCTAGGAGCCCAGAGTCTCTTACTTGCATCCCCCCAGCAATGCTGTGAGGTGGGACAGAATAACAACCTAGGCATGCCCACTTTTCTCCAGGCTTCACTTCCTCATGGCCTACAGCAAATAATTTGACTCTGTCCTGGAACCAGGACATTGTCTTGACCTGCCTTACCAATCCATAGCGCTCACACTTTTTAGGCCACAATGTCTTGCATATATTTCTCTGGCTTCCTGCCCTATATTGAAACCAGAGTCACAGGTACAGCTCTTTCCCAGCATCTCAGCTGGTGCCAGTGCCAGCAGAGAAACTGCTTAGGGCACCAAGGAAAACAGCCAGTGTCCAAATATAGCTAAGAGCATAGATACATCAACAGCTTCCATGCTTGTAAATTTAAAAGCATTGTGTCTAATCTGTAAATGCTAGAATAGAGATGCACTGGATGTTCAAATTAAAGGACATCTCTTTGGAAAGCTATGAGTACAAATGCCCTTTTTTGAAGACTTTTATTGAAGCTAGGGCATAAAAATTTGCATCAAATCATGAGACCCTCAGCAAAACATCTTACTTTCTCTCCTCTCTCAGTTTAAATTGACTCCCTTAGAAGTCATAGCAGGTTAGCAGTGGCAATCAAGCTTTATATGGGAACCTGGAGATACCATTATGGAACACAAATCATTCAGGAGAAATTACATTTCTGTGTTCATTCCTGCTAAAGGACAATTTTGATTTGTTCGAAAACAGGCCAAGGTCAAAGGAGCAGTCATCTCTCTTGAACTACTGTTTTGGGGAACTCAAACATGAATTCAGACCCTTTTATCAAATCAGGAAATGTATGGTTAACATAACAATGAAGTCCTGGTGAGAACACCTTTATATACCTTAGGGTTATGACAGCTGCATAAAGGGATAAAAGGGAAGGAAGCATAAAAGGGTTTCTCTGCTGCAGTATTGAGGACATGGATGCTCTTAGACTCTGCCAGTGAGAAGTGAAGGAGGTGTGGTCATTCCATCTCTCTTCTCTAGTAAATGTGTTTTCCCATTCTTTTCATCGCCTACAAGAGGAAGGAAAGGGAGAAAACAGGGTTGTAGAAGTGGAGACTTACTTTCCTGTTTTATCTGAACATTTTTGCACATGCCACCAAAGGAGAATGGACATTCGGTAGGGACTGCTTGAGGAACACATGGAGTGGGGATAGAAACAAAACAAAGCCAGCACATGGAATGAAAGATACTTTGCTCTACTACAGACTCAGGGATTAGGAAATTAGCTACCCATGAACTAAGTAGCTGATTGAGACTTACCAAACATCATAAGAGCATGTGAGGAGAAAGACAAGCATGAAAGGAGGAAAAGTTCTGAAAGTTATTAAAATTATTTTGTTTGGGTTTCCATTTTTGCTTTGATTTTGATCATTTAACTTATGGTTTTGGGTTGCGTTTTGGTTTTTTTGGGTTTTTTTTGTTTTGTTTTGTTTTTGTTTTGTTTTGTTTTTTTTAGTTTCATTTGTTCTTTTTTTTGGGGGGGCTTTTGTTATTTGTGGGTTTTCGTTTGTTTGGTTTTTGGGTTTTTCTTGTCTTGTTTTGGGGTTTTTGTTTGTTTGTGGTTTTTGTTTGGTTTTGTTTTGGTTTTAACAGAGATGTTAATGCATATAAATATTTGTATGTATTGAAAGCACCACATTGAGATTTCCCATGTCCTAATTAAACAGACTTAAGGCCCGACAAGTTTGGGAATCAAAACTAGTTTCAGAGGAAGCCAGACTCTGCAAAGCTACTGCAAGACAGCAACACTTCTTCCATCTTGATTACCAGGAGATACACATAAACTTCCTAAATGATCCCACTGACAGATGCATGCACCAGGCAGAAATTGTAATGAACCATGAATGACTTTTGTTAGTTTGTAGATGAATTCTAGTGATACATTAATGATAGTTTATCTACTGTAACTTCTTCAGCCTGGTCATATTTGTTAGATCTTGGCCATGTGTCCAAGCTAACAGCCAAGCATATCTTAATTAGTTTGATAAGATATAGGGAGAGAATGAATTACTAAACAATGACAGTGGCATTGTAAGACACACTGCTTTTCTAGAATGTAGGTAACACAATAGGTATATTCACTTCTCACTGCTGTCTGACAAGTTTATTGAAAAAATTACAGTGAATTACATCAAGAAATACTATCAGTATGTAGACTGATCACGTAGTGATCTATGGCACAATAATATTAAGTCTATAATTCGTGTTCTATATCTGGAACATTAGTCCCTTGATGATGGCTTTTTAGAAAGTAACTTAGAATTTGATGACTCATTTATCCCCTCTCTAGTTTTTCTACATATAGTGGACATAGACCAGTAGAAATATTCATACCATTTTTATAAAATTACCTAAGTGACTATTTATGTACATTTTTAGCTTTCTCCTTTTGGAACTTGGCTCAAATAATTAACTTTAACAATATGTTATGATGCTCTATTATTATTAATTGTTGTTTGAAAAGGTAGCCATTTCACCTAGGCAATCCTATTTATGGACTATGGTAAGTGAAAACACCCAATGACAGACAAAAAAATCCAGATTGTATTTTATTTGATTAAATTAAAGTCAGAAGGATGCTGAAGTTACAAAGGAAAGAGGTCTACTGCTAATTGTGGCTGTAACAGGTTAATTTTATCTTTTCTTAATCAGATATTTGCTCAAGATTTGTCTCATTTGTCATGCACCAGAACAAAGACAGTGTTAATTCAATACTAGAAACCATTTAGTCTTTGGGGGAATATTTTAATAGACCCCCAAAGATACTATTTATCTTCTGATGTGTAATACACACTAAGTAATTAGGAGTCCAAAAATTGCTGGTGATGGAAGCTGGCATGTCTTCATGTCCCTTGATGGAGATGACTTGTTAAAGACTCAAATATCTTGTCCCCAGTTAGCACTGAGCTGATGTAAACGTATTTACATTTATATGTAAATACATTTAGGCACAATAAGAATTAAGAGCAGTTGGCTAGAAACATTACATCAATCATACCATGGTCAAATCCTCCCCTGATTTACACCCATCACTCTTATGCAGAGGATTCACTGTGTGCAATCATGATGCTGTTTCATCCTCTGCTAACAAGTGAATGAAATGATCAATCTTGTAACTGTTGTCAAGAGTGATGAATTTAAAAGCACTAAATGTTATATCACCCTTATTACAGTTTTGTAGGTGCATGCATCAGGACTAGTCACAAAATTGGCCTCTAAAACCAGCATGAGTCTATTTAGATTTCTCTGTTGTCTTACTTGTCTTATTTCAAATTTTGGTAAAATTAGGATTTAAGATTTAAGGAAATCAGTGATATCTGTTAATGGCAAGCAGCACTGACCAGCTCTGTACACACTTCTTCCTGATCGGCAATTTCTTTCCCTCCAGTGGCGCAGGGACTCAGGGAAAGCTGGTTACAGTCTCTACTTCTCCTTCCTCCTCAAGGAAAGGACTCCTCTCACTTTAGCCCTGCTCCAAAGTAACATCCCTCCCACAGGAGATGGTCCTCCATGAACTTCTCCAGTGTGAATCCTTTCCACAGGCTGCAGCTCTTTGTGCACTCTTTCAGCATGGATCCCCTTTGGGGGTCACAAGCTCTGTCAGCAGACTGGATCCAGTGTAGGCTCTTTCCCTGAACCGACAGTTCCTGTCAGGAACTTGTTCCAGGATGAACTTCCCATGGGATCACAGCCTCCTCTGGGCATCTACCTGCTCTGGCTTGAGGTTCCCTACAGACTATGGGTAGAGCTCTGCTCCACTGTGGAACTCTATAGGCTGCAGGGGCACAGCTCCTTCACCATGGTCTGCTCCACAGGCTACAGAAAAATCCCAGCTCCAGTGCCAGGAGCACCTCCTGCTCTTCTTCATGCACTGACCTTGGTGTCTGCAGAGTTTTTCTGTTGCATACTCTCATCCTCTCTCCTGCCTGCAGCTGCTCTTGTGCAGAAAATTTTTGTCCTACTTAAATATGTTATTCCAGAGGTGCTACCACTGTCACTGAGAGCTCAGCCTTGGCCAGCGGTGGGTCCATCCAGGAGCTGACTGGCATCATCTTTTTGCACATAGGGGAAGCTTCTGGACACTTTTTACAGAAGCAACACCTGTAGACTTCCCCCATGACCTGAGCCTTGCCTCACAAACACAACGATTTAACAAACTGCCCTTTAGGTCCAGTGAGTCTGAGGAACACCACTCCACAACTTTCAAACTTCATCAGTGAAAAGAATGTAGGCTGTGGCAGAAGAACATATAAAAGTAGCCCCAACATGATATCAAGAACAAGGAAGGAGAAATTCCCACCTGGAGCATGATTTTCTGCCAGTGCATGCTTCAGTGTTCTGGTGAAACCTGGGAACTGGCCCACTCCCTCCCATTCTGGTAACTGAAGACTGAAACTACCAGGTATAGGACTCTGGGAATAGGGAGGATCTAACAGTACATCCAAGCCCTTAGAAACTTGGGAACCTTTTTGTAACATTTTAAACTATTTTACTGATGAGTCATCTAGATCTTGAGTAATTTCGACTATTCTACTGCTAAGATACTAACTGGAATAAGAAACTTTTCTCTCCATTTATATAGTGTTTCCTTTTGCTCACTATAAGATTTTGAGAGCAAAAACTATGTCAGCCTCAAAGGGTTACTTCTCCAAAGGCTGAAAATGCTAGAGATATTTAGTATAGGTTGAACGGGGAATAGTGTTTGAGAAACATGAAAAGCGATTTCCTTACACACTTGTAAGTTTGAGTTCTTCAAGTAGTGCAGTGTGAAGAGAGAGATGTGGGTTACAACATTTGATGGAAATTTAGAAAGAATTCTTTTTTTAGGAATAGTTTTTCCATACCACTGAGAACATGGTTTTTCATTCTGCCACTGCATAATGGCTTACACAAGCCTCAAAGAAACCTCTCCAATCTTTGAATCCTATCCCCCCTAGGCAGGCATGTAATATAGATATAGAAGGATGCTCAGGAATAATTTCACAAAACACTCCCATAAATAAATTGAAGACCCTCAGTACAGAAATCTAAAATGCTTTAGTGTACACGGAAGACAGCAGAAACACAAAGCAGTCTGAGCACATCCTGTTTATTACCAGTGTAAATGGGTCCTATGTAATTGTATTTGTTGAGCTGCTTGGGTGATTAGATCCTATTTCTACCATAAAGAGTGGATTGATCCAAAAAGAGGTTGTTTTGGCATTCTAAAAAACCTCAGTCTTGTTTATAATGAAATCAGAATATATACTTCAAAGAAGGAGATATGTTTTCCTTTTCAGTATAGATATGACAACATAATCCCCTGAGTGACTTTAAGCCACTGCTTTGTCTGGGTTTTGCATGGGAACAGCATAGGAAGAACAGTTACCTTCTGTCAAAATAATGTGGGAGGCAAGTTCTTATCAGTGTTTGTCATGTCTATGTCTACTAAACTAAAAGTTTTGTGTATCTTCTAAATAAAGTCAAGAATTTATTGTGAATATAACTGAAATCCTGACATTTCAAGTCAGGAAAAGATATCTTTCTTGATCTAAGCATTAAAAATAACTTCAATAGAGAAAAAGCTCTGCATAAAACGACTAATAAAATTAAAATTATAATGTGCACTCTTACTGGTTTTTACCTTTTTTCTTGATCTTACCCTCACTCTTCCACAACTCCTTTTAAGGTGGGTACTTTCTGACTAAGCTGGGTTTCAAGGCTCATTTTTAGTTTAGGGTGACTGGGCACTGCAACAAGTTATAAGCCTCTGGAATTCTTTTGGGAAAATACAACGTTCAGAAGGCTGCTTTCTTCATTGTTCTGTAGCTCCACATTACGTTTACTTTATATGGCGTTTTTGCTTCTTTTATACTTCTTCATTGCTCTTCTTTTTCCCCCTAAAACTGATTGTCTTGGTCCTAGTTTGTATTTCTTTTGACTGACAGTTGGTAAGATTGTCAGTTGGTGAGATTGACCCCATTGCCATGGGGTCTCTAGTGTCAAAGTTCTGCCCTACCTCTTTTCATCCCAAGCATGCCCTGCTCTCTGTTGTGTTCTGTGCCATCATTTCACAAGACCCCTGTTCTTTTCCTGGTATTGCATTGTACTGTATTGCTTTACACTACATTATTGGGCTAGAGACATAAATCTGTCTTTCTGCCTCGAGAAACTGCTCATTACAGATATCCATATCGAACTATACTGGTGCAAGGCAAAAATAGAACACTAGAAAAACAAAATAAACTTTCTCTCACAGTCAAACACAAGCCTTACTGTTAGACAATCACGGAATCACAGATATGAGAAGTGACCCCGAACCCTTCTCCTCAAGGTTGCTCTCAATCAATTCTCTGCACAGCCTGTATTTGTGCTTTAGTTTGTCCTGACCCATGTGTAGGACCTTGCACTCAACCTTGTTGAATCTTCTGGGGGTTGCATGAGCCAACACCCCAAGCCTGACAAGGTCCCTCTGAATGGCATCCTTTCCTTCCAGTGTGTCAGCTGCACCACACAGCTTGGTGTTGTCAGCAAACTTACTGAGAGTGCATTTAATCCAACTGCCCATCTCACCAGTCCCAGTTTTAATCCTTCCAGGGAGGAACACTTTTCATTCCAGCACACCAGTCACCATATTCCTGTGACACCCATAAGACCAAAACCCTGCAAATGCACGTCTCCAACTCCTCTTGCTTATTCCCCATTATACATATATTATTATAGACATTTTAGTTGGTACTCCCATGAAACCAACTTACTGGCTGGAGTGGCTGGAGTTCCTTTGGGCTTTTCTTCAGCTGTTCTCCTACTGACCAGGAATTCTTCTTCATTTTCTGGGCATAATTTTCTGGCACTGGCATCAGACTGGTAGGAGTGGGATGGATTCTCCAGCAACTTGAAGATAAAATGGCCAAAAGAAAGCTACTGGCAGGCAATGAAAAGTTCTAACAAAGCTAATAAATCCCAGGCCTTGAAAACTCAGTACCCAGCCTATGGCCTGTTACTAGCAAAGGCACTACTGCTCTGCAGTTAAAACTTTCTCTCAAAATCTGGCTTCTCCTTGCATTTTTACCATTAGGCACTTTAACCTTCCTGAGCATGCTCCAGAGCAAGGAGCTGAAACTGAGCTCTGAAGTGAAGAAATCTTTAGTATCAAAATGATGGATACAAGCCTCCTAGTCCCATCTAAGCTCCCCTCCAGGTTTTAAGCTGCCTTTCCATATTTGAAAGACTTTTGTAGGTTTTTGTGTCATATATTGCAAACTCTGTCTATGTGTCCTGGACAATCAGTGCATTTGAAATAAAATTATGTGTTTAAGCAAACAAATGAAACCATTGGTGTTAGATACTATACTTATCTAGTGTTAGAGAATCAGTGGAGTCTTAACTTGCATAAAAGGACACTCGAGGTCTCTGTTGCAAGACCTAGAGGTTCACTGACTGCTCTCAGGGAGCCTACACAACTACCTCTTGTACATCTGCTTAAATTTGTGTGTCTTCCTAGTATTTGAGGTGAGCTGCCTCATAAGAGAAATATTTTACTTTCTTTGCTCAGCAAAGTGGCAAACAGGCAAAAAAGCAAACTCATGCCATCTGCTGCATTCCTCCACCCTACATTCTGAGCATTGCTTTTCTCTTTATTAGGAAAAAAATAATCTGAAAGAGGTATGTATTCAATGAAAACTTTAGTAATGAAAGCCTTTGTTTTCCCCTCAGTTCCATGTGTCAGTAGCAGTTCTGTCATTCCCATGCAAGCACATCTATGACCCCATGGTTTCAGTTAGATTATACTCTAATAAAGATGCTTATATTTATAGCTGCTACTAGTGTTATGCAGCTCTTGTTTACTACTTTGCCTCTCTCTGATCTGTAAGATTCATGCAACCTCCTGAGAACAGAGAAAGAAAGCAGCCAAGACTGACATACGCTGATTAAAATTTCAGTAAGTTTATTAGGCAAGAGATATCATCAAGTAAATTAATGTTAATGAATAAGTATGCCTATTCAGTCCTACTACTTAGATAACAGTATCTGAGTTAGACCAAAACTTTCTCTGTATTTGGTTACATTTTAACAGCTGCTTCTTTATCTGTGATTCTTTTACAGCATGATTACTTTGGAACAGCAATTTCATATGAAGATCTCATTTGAAGCTCTGTAGTGATATCCATTGATTTCAAAGGATTTTGGATACGTTTCTATCTGTATATATTAGCTTACTGACTTATGAAAAAGTTGTTTGCCTTCAAAATCTTGAGTAGCTCAGCAGTTCAGCCTTAGGAATTCTTATTTATCTTCCAATCCTGGGCATTGTTTCTGCCATCTTTCCTGCTAACAAGGAATTTCTGGTGACCAAAATCCTTGTTTCATTTATGTCTATGGAAGATACTTTGAAGTAATCAAGTGTGCCAGAATTAATTCCATAAGGGACATTTAACTTTGCTGCTGTTCCTCAGTTCATCCACCAAGTAATCTGTCCACAAAACAAAGTGATAAACACATTCAAGTCAGGAAATATGGTAACTAACCTAATGTGTGGCTGGAAAGCTTCTAGCTTTCAAATGCAGTCACTCTCTGTCTGGACAAAATATTTGGTATCAACTCTGTTTTGCATAAGGACTTTCTTGCTTTTATGATTTGTCTTCCTATTTGGTCTTCTGCACTCAAACCTGGAAACAGAACTTGGTTAAAAATGTCAACAGTAGAATTAATACCCAATGAGAAATTTACTACCACACTACATAAAGAACAGTTTTAATCAACCTTGGAAAGTTACACTGCATCTATATGTAGGAACCTCCTCATAATCATTATAGACTGCAAAAAGATAGAGATTAACAACTACATTTTAATTTGGTCCTTACGAACTTATGTTTGTAATGGACCTTATGCTTGTAATAGTTTACATTATAAATAATTTTTTAACATTTATCCTCACTATAAAGGAATCCCAGATTTGGATGCTTCTGCAGGCCAGCTTTATTTAATTATTGTGAAGGAGTGTTGGTTTATTGTACAACTGAATTAAAAACTGGTGCTGGTTCATACATCATTTGCTTCCTTATATGTGTTGCCCTGCATGTTGTCTTGTTACACAGTGGCAAGAGCCAATTCACACGCTGAGGTGAGGCATTTTTACTTTTTATTTCTTTGCCCAATTTAGGGAGTTAGGTGGTAGCCCACAAAAAGCTGGCCCCCAAATAATCAAAACTTTACATTATTTATACATGATAACAAATAAAGACAGCAGCGGTCATTTTTTGCAGCTTACATAACTGTTTCATTAATTAGTACACAGAACTCAGTTTGCTAGCTACATCTTTCACTGGTCAATGAGTCAGGGGTCACTGTCTCCCAGGACCAGAATTACCTTTCCCCCAGTTTCTACTCAGTTCTGCTGACTTCACTCCTAGTGGCTCTTATCCAGACAGCCCATTTTTCTTGGGATTGTGCTCCCTTTTCCTTAAAACAAAAGGTTAGTCAAGCATACAACATTCACAATGCTGTTGCTTAATCATAACTATCTAGTTGAAGATACCGATTACCAACTTCAAAAAAAAATATTTCAAGTTTGGTTCAAATTTTGAGGGGATAAATATCACATAGATTGCAGATCACAGATGAATTTATCTCAAAACTTCATTTAAAGTTTTAAATGCATAATTTCACTCACAGTTGAGTGTGACTAAATACACTTATCTTTAGTCACATAAGCTCAACTTCTCTCCCTCTCTTTGGTAGGACAAACTTTTATTTCGCTAGCAGACAATATTCACACATTGCATTCCCCTGCTCCTCAAAAAGCACTTTTGTGAAGATCTGATTGGTTAAACTAAGCTACAAACTTACAACACTACAAAAAAAAACCTCCCTGTCTCTTCCTTTTACTTGTATATGGAGGTTTATAGTTCATTGCAGTTCATATTGTTTGTTCACTGAAGATAAACTGATGAGGGATTTACGTGTAATAAAATATGACAGAAAGGAGCTATATTTTCCTTAGTTTTCAAAAACAGTGACAGCAATGAAGAAAAACATTTTCATTTTATTTTAATGGGCTTTTGCCAGGATTCATTCTGATCACTACCTTCATGTACTACCGGCCTCTCCTAAAGCAATGTCAGTTGTCAGTTGAAGCCAAGGTAGAGCTTTAACCATAGAAAGGACCTGGCAACTCCTCTGACATTCACAAGAGAAAACAATGGAATTTTGAGAACTGCACTTCCATCTCTGTTGTTCTTTATCCTTTTTCCTTTGCAACTTCATTAATTACTCTCTGTAACTTTTCTGCAGGTGTGAGGATCAGCATATTCAAAGTAACTGTTGTGTCAGTCTCTTGGAAGTAATTGCACTTGCGTTCCTTCCTGCTGCATTCCTTCTACCCAGATTGTTTCCTTCCTTCTAAGTTCAAAACATTTTTGACCTATCAACCAATTTTAGCCAAGTGGTGGGAAGCTACAAAGAATGTTTGACCTGTTGAGGCTGGGTAATTTCTGTGTATGAAGTTCTGAACTTTATGGTTTATTACAAGTGCAGTGTGCAGAAATAAACCAGTCAGCTATGTTGGACAACAGAAATTCAGGAATGTAGAAGAGTTAAACCACTTTTTTTCATCAGTTCAGCTTCTGCAAATTTTCAAGTACATAGACAGCTTGCTAGAGCTCAGATAAGGAGAGGTTTTCTGCTTTGCAAAATGTAGTGAGATTTCAATGTCCCGCTTTGTGAGGGAGAGCTGAGACCTTTCAAAGTTTTGTAGCATTTTATCACCAAAAGAAGCACTAAAATTATGGAACTGAATAAAAGAAAACTATTTGCTATTAATGTGTCCCATTGCATTGCAAAATTCCTGGGCAATTAAAATTTTCAATGTGCTTTATTTTTTAAATTATTATTTTCTCTGTACCCAACAAAAATCATAATTAGCAGAAATATTGAATTATATTGCAATGTAACTTATCTGGAAGGAGTTTTATTATCAGAATTATGAAATATGTCAGATGCTTAAAAGAGATGTTTCAGGCAGCTTTAATATAATGCAAATAGATTTTAAACACTTTTCACAATACTGGTGGTAGGTTTTCATGGTAATACAGCAGTTATCTTCTGCTACCTCCTTTATATAAGCATAATATTGCTGAAAATAAACTGGTGAACCATATGTTAAGAAAAACTATCATTTCCTGGATGGCTTCAAGCTACTGAGATTGGTGACTTTTAACAAAATTTTATCAACACCCAAGAGCTGTGACATTTACATGTTGTCCTGTTGGAAATTGGTACTGGAAGAATTATAGACATGGTAGCTAACACACAGAGAGTTTTTACCTGGTTTCTCACTAATCAAAAATACATCTTTCAAGAATTTGTCCTAGGGAAAATCTTTTTATGCAGTCTCATTTTTTCAAAGGAAATAATTTGGAAATTGATGCCTCCATCTGTCTCATTATTTTTTTCTGGATGTGTGCGATAAGTAATTTCATTAGTTGAACCTTTGTAGCTAAAGGAGACAAATAGCCTCAGGATAATATTTCTTCCACTAATTTAAATTCTGAAATACTGGAGATTTAGCGGTAGAAATATCTGATCTGGTGTGTTGGGTGCAAGTCTTTAAGAAGTTAACAACAGACCGTCTTAAATATTCCAATTGAATGATAATTGAAGCTTAATAAAAATCAGAATACAGCTTATAACATTTCTAACTAGGTATAATTACTTGTATTAACAAAACTAAAATTATGTCTATAGCTTTACTTCTATTAGCAGAACAATTACTATGGACAAAAAATTTAAGTGAATTAAGATATCAAGAAAAATATAATATTATGAAGACAGGATTGCCAGCCTCTACTGAAAATTGCGCAAAAAATGATGTATTTTTCTTTTGGTAGGAAATAAACCAATATCTTTCCACATGTTCAATGTATTTCATACATGCACAATAATATGTACTGAGTAAATAAAACATAATATGTGAGTGCAGATTTTCCATAATCATCACCTCACATAATAATATAATAAATAATATAATTAAAATCACAAAGCATTTGATTTTAAAAAATCAAGTAATGCAGTTCAAGCAGTGCTATAACAGCATGTACACTGGACCTAATTTACTGTTTTTTATTTTCTTTAGCAAGTAATAATTCTTTTTTTCCATATGCTTCCCTACCATTAAACAATCTAATCAACTATGCTTCAGAGTGTGATGTTAAAAGGAAAAATAACTGATGATTACAGGGCTGATACAGTGAAGTAGAAGACAATATATCTGATTTCCCCTAAAGCTTAGTTGTCTCTGTAATGTTCTTTCCACACATATTAAGTGTACAAGTAGAGTTGGAAAAGAAAGACTGTAGGCTCTACTTAATTTCCGCCACTTCTTGAGACCAGAGAATACTTTTGCAGCATTTTTCAGGATAGGAAATTTCCAACCACTAAAAGGGTTTAGCAGTGCTTTCAGTAAATGTTTCCATTGTGGCTTGCTTGAACAAATACTTATTAAAATGTCCTAAAGTCCTAGATAATGTGAGCAGAAAACAACAAGGGATGAGAAAACAGTCATAAATATTTATATCTAAATATCAGCAGCCAGTCCATACTGGGTGGCAGTACCTTGCACAGACCACACACCAGCAGGTCAGGCCTGGCAGAAGAGGATCACATGTAAAGCTGTTTGTACAATCACATGTAAAGCTGTTTGTACAATCAATTTTGTCACTGATACCTTTCTGTGAGGTCTATAATATTTACAAATTCCCTCACAGTGAATTACCTCACAGAATTAAAAATATGGTGTAGTTCAATTCCAGCACTAGTACAGCTTTGATATTCTTGCATTTGTATTTATCCACCCCCTCATTTCCACATGGAAAGATGTGCATGGGCTACATTCATTATCAGCTATTCCATGCTGTTCTACAACATGCAACTAAAATCGACCTCAAGTAATGAAGTCAGGACATATGCCTCCATTCGTTACCATAACCATTTAATTACAGAACTGTAGCAATTTGCTCTGGTGGAAATCTTGTGTAGATTTTTTCAAATGATCCTTTGTGATTGTTGTTAAAAGGCCAAGGAGTTTCTCTGGAGCTAGAGATTAAATTCATAAGAAAACAAAATAAAATGACAACTAATTCTATAATAGATGATAACACAAACTAAAATAAGACATATTTTGTCAGTTATATATGATACTAATATTACGAGAAGTTAGTGTACTTAATCAGATGAGTCGTATCTTAGATAAAAACATTTTAGATAAAAAGATATGACAGATATACACATGAAGATATATCTATCTGCAGAACATAACAGGTTCATATGCCTTCGGTTCTTAATTTGATTATTTTTTAAATTGGAAATTATAAATATACATGCACTTTTTTATTTGGCAACCTTTTAATTCACTTTCTGCATATCAAATCATGGCATACTTAATCAAAACAATTATTTAAATTGCTCCAAATAAGAAAATAAACAAAATCATTGACATCGCATTATCTTTGAAAGCAAGGAATTTTTTGAGCTGAGTTGAGTACTTCCATTTGCATTTGTCATATTATATTGTTCTGTAACAAAAAGTCAACATAGTAATGGACTCAAATTGTTCCATAGTAACCATGCTAGGCTGGCACAAATGAACTTCAAGGATTTGAATTTTAAGATGATAATCAAGCTAGGGTCCAAGGCACTCTGCATGCCTGTCCACTGCATAATTATATATTATTAAACTATTGAATATGTTTATATTATTATTTTGTAGTAGAGCCTGAAGCCACACATTGAAAATACCTACTGCAGTGTCCTTTCTCCAGAAAATGAATGAATATATATGTGAATATTTCTATCAGACACAACTGCTCTTATTGCACACTCCCACTGCTATCTGTCCTGGTGAAGGAAGGCTGTCATGAAAGTGCAGCACCAAGTGCACCATGAAACTGTAATTTTGGGATGCAAATGAGCCATGAGATTGGCACGAACTCTCCCTGACTTTTGCTAATATTCATGGTCATGAGCAGTTCTTGTAGATTTGAAACAATGAAAACTCCACCCCACTTCCCTACTCTTGCTGAAATTGAACTAAATTGTATGCATTTTGTGTCCTGTTTTGCCTCCACATCTTCTTACATATTTTTCCTGCCTGGAATATAAAATAGATTTAAGAAGATTTAGTATGCACATACTGTACTTTTAATGTACTCTTTTACTTTCTTCCTTTGAAATGCCCATGATTTTTATACAATACACTATTACCTTGCTGTTATTCCTTTTATGTTCAAATTAATGAGATTTTTTTGTACATGCATCCAAATTGTTTGATATTTTCTGATAGAGATGCTTTTAAAAAATTTCATGTCAATACAGATGTAGAAGTCTTCTAATAATAATATTTTCATCTGTGACAATCTTCAATATTGCATAGAACCAGTACTGTAATAAAAAAATGGAAACATTTGCTAGTCTTCTAGCTTTTGTAGATCTATTGCAACGAATAATTAATTTCGCCAGATCTAATAGACTAATTTAGTACTTCAAAGCATTGTACTTAATATATAAGACTCATTTAACAAGCACTAGTCTCTTCCTAACAGTGATTAATGATAGGGTACATAAAATTGGATCAAACAGTTTTCTTGTTCTTTAATTTCATCTTTATTCATAGAAAATGCTGCTTAACTGCTTAAAGGTTTACACCTACTATCCATTTCTACACTTATAAATCTGTAAAAGGAAAGTTTAATTCTTTTATATTGTTAACCTTCCTTTAAAACACCAAATGGAAATTCTGATATTTGCAAATGAACCTACTACATACATATGCTCTCATTAAATATTAAATATAGTAGTTGACTTTTTATCAAAACTGAGTGTATTTAATACAATAATAATAACAAATTCATTTTAGGACCATACAAATTTTTGCTCAAGGTAGCCTAAGAAACTTCAGGATAAAAGGGAAGTGATGCACAAGAGAGGCAGAAGAATTTAAAGATAAAGAAGATTTTAAAGGAGGGGAGAGGAAAAACATGAGGTATAGCCTTGAGATGCAGTGGATATTACAAAGGCCCTGACATTTAGCATGGCCAGACATTTACATTTTAAAAGGTATGTCAGATAGCTCATATTTTTAAAGAAAAATGCAAGTAATATAATAATGTTAACTGCAGAAAATGATAAATATTATTTGTGAAATGGAATTATCTTCTGGAAAAACTTCTGAAGCTTAGTTTTTCATCACATTCTTTTTTTCACTGAAACCTCTTCACTGGGATGCAGTCAATCTAATGTAATATAGAGTTCAGTCTGACCCTGTATACATGTTCTCATTTTATGGATTGAGGTACTATGAAAAATTTTATTTTTTTTTCCTCATGTTCATGATTGCATCACTATGACATAATGAATAATTTAAAAGTCTTATTTACATAATTAATAATTTTACAGTCTTATTTAATATGTTACCAGGAGACAGACTCTTTGCTAGGGAAGTCAATAATCCTGCTCTATCATACAAAACAGTGTAATTGTAAGCATGTCTGTAAGTAATTCTAAAGTAGCATTTTAAGGAATTAGTTATGACCCTGAATGTGGCAAGTAACTTCTGGTATGGTTTTGTGTCAGATACACATTTACCTTTTGAAAGGTAAATTCCAAACATTCCAGAGTATGTATAGTCACTAAAAACCTGTCAGGATATCAGTGGTTACACTCATTCTGATGGTGAAGAGTTTTTCTCAGGATTTAATAATTGTTAAAGTTTTAAGAAAAAAGGTGAGGAATTATTTAAATAATATTTAAAAAACCCAACAAAACAAAACAAAACAAAAAAAAAATAAAAGTAAACCCAAAATGGTTCTGGAGAAGAAAGGAGAAAAACGTATTTTGAGAAGAATAACTATGTTGAGATTTTATTAATTTGATAAATTTGCTTTTAAAAATTTGGGGATTTTGTTGGTTTTTTTTTCCCACTGTTTGAACCTTATGAAGTGGAAAAACATCCCACATTCCAAGGGCTTTCATATGTGAGATTTCTGTGGTTTTTTAATTTTGCTTATCATACAAAGGAATTTTTTATCTTTAATTAAGGTCCTTGCATTTCAATGACCATATGGCTCCATGACATAATGGAACATCTCAGCTTTTTTTTGTTTGCTTCATTTTGTTTGTTTGTTTATTTCCTAACTGATGAGAAGAGATTAATATCACAACATGGGGAATATTGCATAATGAGTGAACATCAGATAATGAGCAAATCACACTAATTTTTGCTTTCATAAAACAGTTCAAACTCAAACATTGCTCCCACAATTGTTACTTATTTTCAGTTTTTAAAAAATCCCATGGTTTTTCCTGTATGAATCAGAGCTCTCAACCCCTCCTTTCCCACAAGAAGAAATGCTTTCAAATAATTTTAAAGAATGAGAAAATTGTAAGAGTTTTAAGTTTCTAAATAAAGTAATTCAAGTAATTCTTTGAATAATTATTTGCATAAATCAGAGTCCTCATACTGCTGATGGATCATCAGACATCTGTGTACATGTTTCAAAAATTTACATTGTGTGGTAAGCTAAGAGGTCTTTTGGGGTATTTCTGCATATTTCTGCATATTTCTGATTTCTAAAATTCTTGTCTTTTTTTTATAATTGAAGGTGTATTATTTTATATAGCTGTTAGAAGATGCCTATAGCAAAAAAATATTCAAATATGACTTTTTATAGCAGAAATGGTTTCCAAATGGTTTTATTATAGTATGTAATATATCTCCTATATTATTTTGAGAACCAAGAAAACATAATTCTGTACAGTGAATGACAATGTGATTATTAAAAAAAATCTAGTTGTATTGAGAACAAGAACTATGTCATTACCCAAAGAAGATAAATAAACATTTGTCTCATAAACTTTATAGTTTGTTGTGCAGTATTTTAAATTGTAGTAAAAGTAAGATATAATGCCTCACATAAGATTTCCCATTGGACAGCTGAGAGTATTTTTCTTGGTTTCTGAACTTCAAATCAAGTCCATTGTCAAGAGTCTCATTACTTTCTGATCAATCTACTGATGGAAGTGGTGCTCTAATATGATCAATGTGACTCCATTTAACTCCTTCTAAGCAGAGATTTTTATAAATAAAGGTCCATTCAGTTCTGGATCATTCCTCACTTGTGAAAACTTGGATCTTTCACAGTGCAGGTAATGTTTTGTCTACATGGATTTTTATTTTTTATCTGTTTTGTTTTTTACCACTTTATATCATTTAGAGCTTATGTTTAAATATTGTAAAATTTTAGCAATGAAAAAGCATATAATAATCTGTTGGAAGCTGCCCTGAATAATATTGCTGGAAGAACTAAAGGAGCTTATATAATTTTAGATTTTTGAAATTATTTAATTTTTTTCAAAAGCTTTCTCAAGCATTATTAATTTCAAAATGAAAAATAATATAACACTTTTTCTGGCAAAAATACTACCTTATGTAGTCCTATTGCCTCAACCTCAAATTTCAAACTATAATTTTATATTAATTATTTACAATACACTTTTCATTTTCCCTCAGAGGGATCCATTTTACCTTTGGTGATATGCTGACTATGTAGATCTCTCCACATCAAGCCACCATCACTTCTCTTGAGAGAAACTGCAGAGAAAAAAAATATGTTTAGAGCACAGCCACAACCTAGATGATCCATTTGAGGGAGTTTTGTACTTGTTTAATATGCTGAATCAGACTCTAGAAATGGCTACTTGTGCCTCACAATTACAAAGAATATTTTGCTGATTAATTCAAGTATCTGCACTTCTTCAGAGAAAAATCCATTTCCTATGTCCTGTATTCTACCTTAAATCTAGACTAGATATTGTTGATTTTTACTCAGCAAGATAAAAAAATACTATTCTCTGTGGAGTACATATGCAGGAATGGAACTTGGTTGCCATAGTAATACTAATTCTTTTGGATTTATCTTCAGGTCTAAAAATATATATAAAGAAAAAAACGACAAAAACTTCATCTATATTTAGAATGTTTTGCTTGTACAAACATAAATTATGCAGTTGCTGTGTTTGCCCTGTGAGCTCTTTCATATAGTTTTTCTCACTTTTCAAGTTTTGAAATTTCTGAAATAATAACATGATAAATTTCAAATCAGGAATAAACATTTGAAGAATCTCTTTTAGGTATCTTTATGGACTTATCTAAACAGATGTAGTTATGGCTGTTTTCTAGGGTTTTTTTTAATATAATTTTAAATAGTTTTGATTATTTTTCCATGCATCAGCTTGACTTCTCATGTGAAAAGAAAATTCTCTAGCTATTCATCGCTGTTAACAAAATATACAGCTTATAATCAAATACATGCCATCTCTGATCACAAAAGTTGGTACATTACACATTTTAAAGTGAATAATTAGTATTTCTTTCTAAATTAAAAAACAAATTCTAAACTCATTTCTATTTTTCTTCTTTTCAGAACAAATCCTGATTCATGAACATGTTGTAGTTGCCAGTAGATTCCAATAGCAGTTCACCATAGTACTCATTCTCCCCTTCTTCCTCTTTCCAATAAGAAATAAATAGTGTTCATATTTTACTGCCAGCTAGGCAGTACTGTTACTTTATTTTTTGGTGGCATAAATATTTTGTATTTATGGTACAGCTTCCACAATCATTGCACACGTTATCATTGTGTATATGTAGGCAGAAAGCCAAAAGTAGCAATTTTTAGAATTCTTAAAGTAGTGACACAGCTGACCCAAATAAGTTTTAGATCAAGAAAGTATAATGGTCTGAGTGAGCAATCAGCAATATCTGTCCTCTAACCCTTTGGACTAGGGAAAAAACCCAAAAAATCTTACTGGGATGAATGAACAGAACAGCTGCATATGAGAAATATGAAGTACTCACAATAAGGTTTCAGCTGAAGTTTTGTGTCCAGCTCTTATCATCCTGTCTAAAAAAAAAAAAAAGGCATGGAATAACTGAAGAGAGCCAAAAAGATTTTAAAAAATGAGAAATCAGAATTTAGAAAATGTGGGGTATGAGGAAAAATTGGAAGAAAGTGTTTAGCCAAGAAATGACAAAAAGGTGGAGAAAATAAATACATGTTCATTACTGAAAATGCAATAAACTTTTTTCATGGAAATGGGGTAAATGCACTTAAACTATAGATAGATGTAAAGTCTTTAGTATAGGTAAAACAAAATGTTTCTGATAAAAGTGTTTAAAAAACAGAATCTTTAGCACAAAGGAAGCTAAAAGATTAAAAATTTATTGGGATTGTATATATTCTGTGTCCAACTTGCTTGAATAAGATTGCTATAAAGGTTATTCAACACAGAGAGCACCATGACTTGCATTGATTTTTAATTTCTAAATTCCTCTCATGTTCTAAAATGTTAAAATTATTGTGTGACTACATATAAAGTCCTGTCTGATTGTTCAGTATAACTTGAGCTATAAAATAGGCACAATTTAAAATGTGATATTTGTTTATTTGAGATGGTATTTTCCCATTTTCCAATGGAAAATGATGCCTGGTGATAAATGGGTTTTCTTGGTTTGTTTTGTGAGAGCTACTCTTTGTGGTATCATTTGTCCTTCAAGATATGTTTTCTTTACTGTATCCATTTGTTGAAATGATTCAGTAAATAACTTCTACTATCAGTTCTTTGTCTCTGTTGCCTGAGAAAAAATTATGAACACAGACCACTGTTTCCCAGTCCTACCTATTACTGCCCATGTGTTTATTTCTGCAGCACTTAACTGTACCGTAGGTGTGCATCTGCAGTCTAAGGCTGTATCTGTTTAAGTCTTATTAGGAAACTCACATTCTTCTCCACAGACCAATGCTTAATTCAAACTTCACTGTTGAGCAGAATGATCATCATATATTCTGGTTCAAATCAAGGTCACCTTTGAATAATGCATATTGAAACTGAGTTATACTCTTTCAGGAATGTTTTAATGGCTTAGAAAATGGTAGTGCATTTTATTTCTGGAGTGGGAAAGAAAAAACAGAAAAAATATGAGAGAAATATAAATTTCTTTCACAAACAAACCATACTTTTCCAGTAAAGGTTTATGCATTCTTGGCAGAGTGTTAAAGTTAACCTCAATTTGACCCAACCAGAAATACTTTTGATGAAAATCTCAGATTCCTTGGTACATGATTTAGGTGACTTAGAAAGAATGAAAGCATGCTATTACATTGTTGGCTCAACAGTAAGATATCTTCTCCTATCTCCTCTGGTTGACAGGTGCTATGCGGCTTCTGAACTGTAAAGTGCCATCAAGTTGTCCTCCCTGCAAGGGTTTCAACAGAGCCTTGGCTGTGTGTTCTCCCTCTGCTCCACCCTCCATTCCATCCCATCCTCCTTAGTGGGTGCTAGTGAGAATTTAATCCAGGGAGCAGCAACTGTATGTTACACTATAATTTCTGTATAACTTCTCATTTTCCTCTAATTTTACCTCCAGCCAGCTTTCCACAATAATGAAAAAATATTTTCATTCTGAACAATTTATTTTTTACCTTTAAAATCTTCTGTGATTGTTACTAAAGAAATCGGTAATGACATGACATCTTTGGATTGAACTGTATTCTGAGGTATTAAACTCTCTGGAAATAAAGATTGGACAGTCTTCAGCATGACCTTGAATTGTATCATGAATATTTGGATTGTGAATTTTATTTCCCCTCTCACACAATTTTCAAGGCATTGATGCTTTATTGATGAGAAATATTACCTCACTGTATATTTGCTTTTCTCTTCTTTATGAAGTTTAAAGTCAACTAATCATCACAGAAGTTTGTTCACATTTTTTAAAGACTCTATGCACTAAACATGTGGCTTTTTAAAGTTCAGTTTTCATTTGAGAAATAAACACCTTTTTGACTGGAGACTTAACAGTTTTATGCTTCAGCTGCTAAAACTATGCCAAATATATGGGTCAAGGATTTTATAACAGGAAGATTAAAATCTCATTAACATCATGTTTTAAAGTTGCCCAGGCTTAAATGCATAATAAAGAAAAAAAAAGAGCAGTTTTTAAAATTCTGTTTACACCCATGGATATTAATGTTTACTCAGATATATTTAATTCAACAAAGAAATAGATGTTACTTTAATAGAACAACCACTCATCAGTGTCTGACTTTCTTGTAATACAAGATTTTCTTGCAAAATTTCATTGCAATAAGCAAATCCAATTCCAGCACCACATTCAACCATTACTTGATAGTTTAGTGGCCATAATGTTTTAAATATTATAGTCCCAATACACTGACATACTACCTGCCAGAAAATGAATAGTTGGCTGATTCTATGTTTAGTACTTATTCCTTTACAAACAACTTTATCTCGTGGATCTATTATTTAATCCCAGCTGTAGACATTAGAGATGTACAATCTGTAGAATGCAACTGAAGTCTTTCATATTTCTAAAGCTACTTGGGAAGAATTTTGTGAAAGGAGAAAGTGAAAAGTTCCATAAATGACCTTGCACAGCAGGGGGAGAGCAAGGCGGAGACTTTCTGCTCTTAATGGAAGATAATTCCATTTCAAATTGCAGAATAAGAAAGCCTGGTTTGTTTTCTTTTAATGCATTGCACCAGCAAGACATTAATTTTCTGGCATACTAACTGATTTCACTCTCAGCTAATGGCTGATATTAATCAAGACTCCTTTGTCTTTTTTTTTTTAGTGCTTTCTGAAAACCTCTGTTTAGTTTTTATTTTTGAAGTAGTTTGTTAGGTTAGTGTTAGTTTTCCAAATAATTTGATTTTGATGATAACAAAAATAACAAGACTACTTTGCTTTTATCATAGTATATAAGTGTCATTAACTACATATAAATAAATATTTCAACCAAATGATGTTGTGTAATTATCAGGAATTTGATGTCAAATCGACACCTTTTGAATAGCTGTTCCTAAAACATTTAGTGAATAGATCTATTAATTGAATTGCTGAGAAAAAAAATTATGACAGAAAAAAAAATATTAGAAAGAAAGACAAATATTTGTAGTGATAGCTACTAAGGGCATTTTCAGATTGCTGATCACGAGAAGAAATCCCAGCATGAAGCAGAATACTAGTCTTGATTCCCGATTGATAAATCCCATTGGTTTTCTGTAAACATCATACCATCCCTACCAAAGTTCCTAAATATTACCAAGATGTTTGTGCTACTGGATTATTGAAAACAAAATAATCTGCTTCTTAATATTCCAGTAAGATTAGTAACATACTGGAGTTGTGAAACAATAAGAATTGGCTCATAATACTTAATTTCGATTCCTAGATGTTTTATTATTCCTTCAGAAGTGATACAGCATGACTCCTACATCTAGAAAAGCATTTATTTCCATCTCACTAGCTCTGATGAGCAGATTGGGTATCATACTGAACTATCTCAATTCATTAGTAAAATGTTCCTTTTCCAGCTTGTATTGGCTACATGAGGGCTTGAGGAATAATAATAGTCTTGTCCTTAGGCCTGTGTGAAGTCTGATCCTGAGAGTCAGCTATTTGAACAGTTCCTGGGTGACAACTTCATTGTCATGATTGTGAGCCCTGCCTGAAGCACTTGCATCCAGATTATGTGAAATAGTTGAGCAGTAGACACTAACTTACACAGCTGCTAGGATATAGCGCTAATATCCTTTTTTTTTTTTTTTGATTCATACTCTGTCACATTTGCCTTGTAAAAATCATCCGGCCAGACACATGGACATACAGCTTAGAAAAACAAAGGTGTCATCCTCAGAAACTGATAATCTGTGTATCAGTTGACTATCGTGACAACTATGACTCATTAACTATATTCAAATACCATCATGTCTTTTCAAAGCGGATGAAGCATCAATCTGAATCCATAATTAAATAAGATTGCTCAGTGTACTTATCACATCACTGGTGGCCTGCCTGCTTTATCTAGTAACAAAAGGTGGCCAAAAATAGAACATTTTGATCTCAAATCTTCATTCAGCCTCTATTCACCTAAACATTTAAATGCTTATGTGAAATATGGCCATCCCAAAATAGAGGAATGGAGCACCTCTCCTGTGAAGAAAGTCTAAGATATTTGGGATTGCTCGGGCTGGAAAAGAGAAGGCTTCATGGTGGCCATCCATAATCTGAAGAGAATCTACAGGAAAGGTGGAGAATATATACAAAGCATGTGATGAGAAGATAAGGGGGAATGGCTACAAACTGAAAGAGCATAGGTTTAGGTCCCTGTTCCCTAGGATTCCCCAGTATTGGGAAGACAATCTTTACTCTGAGTGGTGAGGCAGAGACTGCCCAGTTAAGCTGGGGATGACCCATCGCTGGAAATGTTCAAGGACAGGTTGGATGGGGCTCTGAGCAACCTGGTCTAGGTTGAAAGGTCTTCCTGCTCATGGCAGAGGAGTTGGAACTGCAGGATCTTTAAGGTCCCTTCCAACCCAAGCCACTCTATGATTCTAAAATTCTAAAATTAGGCGATGGCTTAAATAACAAAAAAAAAATATAAAACACACTAATGCCAGTGAAATGTATAACTATGGATAAAATAATTAGGAGTGTTTGCTTCCTGTTTTGTGATTTAGTAATACATGGATTTTGCTCTCTACTAATTATAAATAATGGGAAATTGAAATTGATTTTATCATGTGAAAAAAGGTATACATACTTTTTATATTTTTATAAAAATAAAACTTTGTATACTGATATATACAAAATATATCAGAAATTCAACATAAAAGAAAGAAATAATTATATTTATTTCTAAAAATATTTAAATGCTAACATTTCATACCTTTTGAATGCTTGATTTTCACACTACATGTCCTTTCAGCATTTTGAAGCAATGCTGTCTTGGTTTTGATTGATGATGTCTTTTTGAATGACAATGAATAAAAAGTTCTGTAGAGCATTATTCCTCCTCAATAAAATGAAGCCTTTGCAAATAAATATTAATGAATTTTTATTCTAAGTGCTATTTGTTTCATTTCATTATCATAATGAAGAACAATATTGTAGGGGTTTTTTTTAAGGTGACCTTGCAACATCATTTACAAAACTATCACACCAAAATAGTTTTCTCTGTCAAATAGAATATTAAGTTTTCAAGATAATTAAGATGAAAAATCATTGGAATCAGCTTATGTGCTTTAAGTATTTTACCCATAGAAAAATAGTTAAATGTGCAATAAAACATATACTTTCTTCTAAGACTGGGAAATTGCATAAAATTACAGAGGCAGGCTTTTTCACTGGTCTTTATATCTTCTCCTCAGAAGACCTTTTCTTCCCACTGTACTCCCACATAACACCAAATCCTTACATTTACCGAGGTGCACTTCCAAAACAGTGAAGTCAATCAGCCAGTGCTGCTACTGTTTACTTCTGAGCTTTATAGGAAAAGAAATACACAGTTATATGTGGTTTTCAAAGTCAGGGTGGCCTCAAAAACCTTCTGGAATATCGCAGCACTTAGGGCTTTTCTTTCAAGATGTTTCCATGCAGTTAGTCTTCAGCTGGAAGACATTTATTTGGTCAGTGGTCTTCTACTGGATCCCCCAAGTGCCAATCTATGTGCTGCCACAAGATTCAATCAAATTAATAAAGATATGTTTGGCTCACCCAGGTCTATTTTGAGCTTCTGTTTGTAAACACGCACAGGCACCCACACACAGAGATATACTTAGGCAAACACAAACCCCAACACCACCACCCTTCAGCAATGCTGAAACAGCATATCCATGAGATGAAGGTGTGTTTCACATTTGGCATAGCAGTTCAGTATTAACTCTTGGCAGCTATCCTTAATTCTGAGTTTTCCCTCCATTTGTGACTGATAGCAATAAACACAAAACTAGAGAAAGGCAGACATGAATGCTAACGTGACATAATAAAATTATTTTGTGGTTTAACTTCAAAGAAGTTAATGAGGACCACAGTACCCAAACACCTTGAGGCTCACATTTTGGTAACACTTTACTTTTGACTTGAGCATCTGTAGAGTACAATCTGATGAGTCCAAAATTCCAGTGAAATCAAAGGGAATCTTTCTTTCCCATTCCTTCCAGTGGTTTGATGACCATAGTTAGTGTTCATACAGTCCATGGTTCAATGTCTTCTCTAAAGTTCTTCATATACCCGTGAAATCTATAGCAGTAAAAAATACACACAAACAACATGAAACACAATTTTTAGTAGTGAAAGAATTTCATAGAGTAAGTGAAAAGAATTTAATACTTAGGCCTTATATAGCTTTGACCTTTCTTTTTAACTTCCAAGGGCAAGCAAAAATCCCAACTTCCTATGGTTATAATGAAAGTTACATATTACAAAGTTCTCTTCCACAGCTCATAGGATGCAAAATCTCAAAAGCAGTAATGCAGTCTAGCTCAAGAAAATTCTATATATTCTATATATTGTATCTATTCTATATAATGTATATATTTTATACATATTCTATAAATTGTTCTTACTGCTCAATTTACTTTTTGTGTTAGTTCCTAATTTACATACAGCTCCTAATACTTCATATGGTATTTAAGGTGAATTTTGCTTCAGCAAGAATAGTTTTCAGTACCAGAGGGTGCTGATAATAGGAACCATATAGATAGATGATGTAGTGTTTTTGCAAGGCAGAAAGGAGTGAAAACAAAACCAAATTATGCAGGACAAATTTCATGTATCTGAAATGAAAAATGATTTGAATACTAAGTATCCAGTGAATTTACCTCTACAAACATCCTTTCTTAGTTCAGAAGTATTACTTAATAAATTGCATATTTTCAGATTTACATAATATTTCATTTTGTAAAAATCTTTGACAGATCTTGCAGCTGTGACAATCAGGAGATGTGACTAAATTGTCCACCTACAATTTGCAGTGTTTATTGGAGAGCATGCAACTTGCATACTAACACAAGTAGGATTACTACAGAAGTAAATAGATCAATGCTTTGTACATCCTTTTGTGGTCTTAAAGTTTTTTTCTGCCTACTTTCGGTCGCCTGATAGAAGGCTTCTAATTCAGTCTAACTAGAGAGAAGCATGGATTTTATACCATTTTGGATTGGCATCACATGGTGAAGTCTACAAAACAGCATAAAAAACTTATCATTTTAAATTTTTTAAAGATCCTTTTCTGTAAAAATAGTTTATTTATAACATGAAATTATATAAATTAAGATTATATGTGGTATTACATTTTTAAATGTTTTTAATAGTCATACTGCTTTGTTATTATTACAAAAAGAGACATGAAGTGTAGAGTCAATGTTATTTTGATAGTTGGGTAGCTCTTGGGTTTCTTATTTGCTCATGAGTATCCTCTCTGAAATATCTTAGCCATAAAATTAAAATATATAATCTTTTAGCCTTATTTGCTTTAACAGTTTTGTTTTCAATTTGTCAATGCAGATACTTCTACAGTGAAGTTATCTCCAAATTTTTTGTGTTTTTTTCCTTAGAATGTGGTGTTATGTTAATTTGAGTCAGAGTGTTAAATATTTGGTTGTATTTGTATACATGTGCAGGTATATATATATACCTGTATGGAGACATACATTATCTAAATATATATATATACAGATAGAGAGAGAGAGAGAGAGAGAAAGCAATCATTTTTCACATCTTTGCTTCTGAAAAGTGTGCAAGTTTCGGCAAGAAAAAATTTGGAAAATTCTCAATGTATTTTTTTCTTCTCTTTATAAGCTTTGAGACTCAATTATTAGAATTACAGGATAAATGCTGAAGAAGGGTAGTTGACTGCTGAGATAACTTGTTCCCTTTTAATTATTCTTAATAAATACAAATAGCATCCAAATTGTATTTGCCCAATTATGTTCCCCAAGAGAAACTCTATTGAGAGTTCCTCAAGAGAAACTCTAAAACCCTATTTATATAATACAAAAAAAATCTACATAATTCATTAAATGACCATAGCAGCCAGTAAGGTGTAGTAACAAAATGAATTATATTATTGCATTCCTCAAAATCAAGTAAGTGGGTATAATTTTTGAAAATATCCATAAGAGATGAGGCCTGAAGTGGCATATTTCCTTAAAAGTTTAAATTCAAACTTTGTGAATAGAATATTCCAATGCATAATAATGACTTCTTTCAGTCTTCTGTCTTATTTTGTAGGTCTGAGTATATCTCTGACCATATAAGATGCTTGATCTGGTAGCTGAAGCAGATAATAGCAAAATTTACAGAAGAATTTACTGCATTGATTGCTAAGCCATTCTCTGTCTCATTTGGTCACTAAAGCAAGCAAGGGCTCAACATCTCAACACTGTGACTGTTTGGGTTTCTGCAACCTGAACTTTCAATATGCTCTATTGCAGAATTTTAATCACGACACATGCCTGAAGTCTTTTCTCTGGTAGAAGAACTCTCAGTTTTTATCTATGCAAACTCTTCTATTAACCTAAAAGTCCTACGTTTTTTTCCTTAAGAATAGGCCAAATGCAGACAAATGGAAGTTCAAAATAAATATGGCAAAACTCAAGTCCTGAACACAAAGAATGAAAATCAGCTATCCAGATATTGATGATCCCATTGTAAGGAATCTCATTCAACTGATTGATCACATTTACTGTATGCAAAATGTAGGAGGATCTAGGTCCTCAATTCCAGATCCAAAACTGACACTATTTCTTTCTGTTTTGAAGATGGGAAAGGCAGCTTGAGATGAACGAAAATCTTTTCAAGGACTGCAAGTATGAATGAAGTCAGTGCTGACCATCTTTGAATTGCTTTCCATGTTAAACAGAAGTAATAAAGGAGCAAAACTATCTCTGGTGCCAGCAAAATATTTTGGGTCTCATACTAGAAGGCACAGATCACTAGTACTGTAAGAATACTGTTGGACACTAAGAAAGCTAACTTACAGAGAGAGTGTTTTTTACCTCCTAAATCCTTCCTGAAGTATCTTTCATTATTTTCATGCCTATCATTTCTTGCATGAGTTGCTTTCAATTCTTAGCCTCAATAGGCTGAAGATACACTGCTTGTCTTAAAGCATGTTTTTAAACCTTTTAATGCCTGTTTGCCAGGAAACTCTGGGACGCTCTTTAAGTCCAAATATAAGTACGAAATATTTTATAATTACACACTGAAGTGGCTGATTGCAGCACATAAACCCATACTCTAATATGGGAAATTGACACAGTTTTTTATTTCTCCCATTCATTTTGCGCTCATTCAATTCACCAGGTCTGCAAATTCAATCTCACCTAGTCTGCCTTAAGCAAGTAGGGTTAAACCTTGCCAATAAAAATGAAGCTGCATAATAAATAACATAAATTTGTGGATTTCATAACAGTAAATTCTGAGCTGTAAGAACTATTAATTTGTAATTACCAACTCACTCAAATTAAGGATAAGTTTTATTTCTAGCTTTCCTTTCAGATACCTATCTGAATGTTCATAGTTTTGAAATATTGTGTTTATAGTCTTAAATCATTGGATTAAAATGTGTGAAAAGAATTACTCATCCTATAAGACAGTTTATTTTGAGAATTGTATTTTGAAGTCATGATTGGTTCTGAAAATAATTGTTTTAATTTTAAAAACTAAAAAAATATTTATGAGCTATAAGAGAATTTAAAAATAGATTTCTTCTATTTACCTTCTTCATCATCCCCTTCATGAGGGTTGCAACTTGTCAGAATCAGTTATATGAAAACTCAGGACTGATATATTATTAAGAAGTTGCATGTTCCATATTCATCTTTTTGATTAATCAAGCCATGCACTGAGGAGATTTTTTGCTTAAAAGTGTGCAAACATTGTATCAGTGTTTGCCAGTAGCTATATTATTTTATCTCATATAAAATTTTCTTGGTCCATCTTCTTTTGGAACTATATTTTCTGGTCTATATTTTCAAAAGAACTCAACCAATTCTTTTTAGAAACTGTCAATGGAAATTCCGTAAGTCATGGTAGTGGTCAATAAACATGTCTCTCTCGCTATGTATTTCTTCTAGTCTGAATCTGTGGAAGAACAAATTCTAAGGTTTTGCCTTAAGTTGTGCAGGTTTTGGGTTTCGTCTTTATCAAGCTTTTGTTTTCTGCATCTCTATAGACTAGAAGCAAAACACCTAGTAAAATTAATTTTGTTAAAGTGAATGGATTAAATTCTTATAACCTTTTCACATAAATAAGTATTTTAAAGTATTGTGATGACCTCTTCTTTTGCTCTGTTCAGTATATTATTGTTCTCCAAGAAAAATTGGATCTGGAACTTGTGCATGGCGTTTGAGTATTGGCCACACAATTTGCATATCCAGAGCTACAATACTAGCTTTTGTCCTAATACAGAAATTGTTATTAAACCAATGCAAAAGGACAAGTGATCCTTGGAGAAACATGGTTCGCAATTTACTTGCACACTGGAAGAAAAAATTAGCAGCTAAAAACTTGAATATTACAAATAAATTTTTTAGATGAATTTACTTTGACAAGGCAAGTTTCCTCAAATTAAGTGTGAGAGGTAATGGGTATAATTTGTGTCTTCATAAGCCTTCTGTAAACCTCATCTTCTGGTGCTGGCTGGTTTTTCATTATGCCTTAGTCTCTTTGTTCCCAAGTTGGAGTTTGGTTGGGTTGTTTTGGTTTATTTTTCATTTTTTTCATTACATAACCCTTAAAAAAGGTGTGGAAGAATGTTCTGCTTTTAAGAAACAAGCAAAACAAAAAAAAAATATCCTATGAATCCATATTATTTATGGATTAAAAGAAATAGAAGCAGGAACATGGAGGACTCACTAAACAATCTAACCTTGGCAGTAGAAGCACTTCAGGGAGGGTGAATAATAAATTCAAGAGCTGATTATTGTTTAGCACAATGGGCATGTAAAAAAGAGTAGCAGAAAGAATTACAGAGAAGCAGAAAAAAAAGCTGCAGTAAATCAAAAGTTGCCAGGGAAACCATCATATTTCACCCCTAGAAGAAAATCAAAAGATAATACCTTTTGGGGTAAATTCTTCTAGGGATTAAAAAACACAAACATAAAATGTTGTGAGGGAAAAATATTCTGTTGTGTGATCCCACTACATTAAGAGGAAAAAGATTTGCATACTAGGTAAGTATATCCAGCAACTTCCAAAAACTCCTTGTTGTATCAGATGTTTCTCCTCTTAGCAATAACTGTGCTAGCTAACCACTTTTAGCAACCATAGTAATTTTGCTACTGACTATAAACACAAAACCAATTTGGTTGGCAAGAACTCTGAAAGACAGGAGCTATTTCTCCAAACTCAGATCAGGCTGCCCAAGTTTAACTCAACTCCATCTGAAATTTGAAGACTATGAAACCTCTCTGAGCAACATGCTTCATTATTTGACCACTCTCATACAGAATTTTATACAAATGACATATGCATACCATGTATGCAGGACTTTCTGAAATCAGATCACTCAGCGGTTGTAAAGATGTACTACAAATTTAAAGAGTTAAATGTATTTAGTTACCTTCATAAGGCATCCCACACGGTTTATAAATTTACCTGCATTATTCAAACCAACACAACTTTTTTATCCAGGCATCTAATTTTTCAGAAAGCTGCAGCAGTTCTGTTTGCTTGATTTTCAAACTAAATCTATTGTTCTGTTTCATAAATTCATGACTTACATTTTTACAATAATGCTTTCAATAATAATGGTTCCAAAAAAGGCATGAATGCTCAATTTATCTCCATGTGTAGTAGGTGTTATGCACAGAGATGATAACATTTAGTGTTAACTCTCCAATTCTCATCAGAACAAGTAAAAAAAATCTAAGGCAAGATCAACAATGGACTGCCTCTATGCTATTGCAAATAAACAGGATTAGCAGAGATCAATGTGTTTTTCTTCCCCCCAATAAAATGTGTAGGAAAGCCTAGTGGGGCATTTAGGCTTCCAAAGAAAAGAATAACTCAAAGAAAGAGCGATGAGAAATGTACAACTTACTGAAAGGAATTCAAAAGGCCAGACTTTAGGTAGGATCACAGTTTAAAAAAGCAAAGCATAAATCACAAAGGCCAAATGCATTTTAACAAATTTTGTACTAAAGTTCTTTTTTTCCCCCCTGTTTTTGGTCTTTGAATGGCCTTAAATTATTACTGAGAATGTGTTTGCTCCTTCCAATTCTTATATCTCAGTCCATCTGTTCTGTGAACAGCCCTGCTACACACTGCTGAAAGCCAGAAGGAAAACATCTTTTATAGTGTTTCAGGAATATTTTATAGCCTGCAACAATACAAGGAAATTTATTACATTGGTTTCTGTTATCTAAGGGTCATATCTGGAAAATTAGAGACAGTGCCACTTGAAAGAAAATGAAGTTCCAATCTGATGATAGAAGTGTCTCCTCTCTAAGAAGTGATAATTGATACCACTTTCATATGCCATGGTGCATTGTTCTTTTCTCTAATGATAATATGTGAAAACATAGGTTATTCATGTCCACAAAGTTCTGCCTATGTTGAACAGAGAATGACATTGACATTTTGCAGTTTTCCATTGCGTAAGCCTACAACAGGTTATTTACAAGATTTGATTCCCAGAGGAAAATATGTGAAAATTTGTATGGTTTTCATGGTTTCCAGTATGAACTGGCTCAGGCACACTAATCCTTTTCCAGACAGCCCCTTTTCTGTGTATGTACAGAGCAATAGTGCTCAGCAAATATAAGACGTTTATAGACTCAATTTTTCTACCTGTTAATATAAAATGACAAGAAAATACCTTAAAAGAATTCTTATTTGAATTCTTATTGGAAAATGTTGAGTTGAAATTGATGTTTAGCAGCAGGAATTGTGTAGACCATTGCCTCTTTTGCATTACATTCTTCCACTTCTAATTGCTGAATGTATTAAACTCCATTTCTATTATGACTGAAGGATATGGAACAGGAGAATTATATGGAAAAATTAGACTCCAGCTTAAGAGTTGAGCCAAGCACAAAGTCTTACGAGTCATGTTTTTTCCATTACATGATATCCTCCTGTTAAGCAAACAGAAATTATTGGTCAGTTGCCCATCCAGACAAGTACATATATGACACAGAGTAATGGTGAGAGAGAGTACAGCCAGGGCATTCCAAAGCTAGAAATGTATGAGTCAGAGGCCTGGAGTGGCGTCTGAGCCAGAGCTGGTTGTCTATGATGCTCGCTGTCTGAGCTTTGACAGATAATCACATTGCACTGGGAAATGCTAATGGAAGGGGAATGAGAGGACTCAGAGTCTGACTTCTTGCAGCCCAACTGCTCCTCTATAGAGAACTCAAAATATATTTCACTCAAAATGTAGTCTTGCCATCAAAGATTTTTCCTGCTGCTCACCAGGCTGTTAGCAGATTAGGGAAAAAAGTATATAAAGAAATAGAATTTTTCCTTGTAACCAAGGAAAAGGGATAGACAATATGTGATCTGGCATGCACTGGAGGAGGAAAATCTGTCCCTGTACCCTGCTCTCATGAGACCCCATCTGGAGCACTGCATCTAGCTCTGGGTAACCCAGCAAAGGAAGAACATTGGCTTGTCAGAAAGAGGCCAGAGGAGGGTCATGAGGTTAATTAGAGGAATGGATAATCTTTTCTTTGAGGAAAGACAGGGAGAAATGGGATTGTTCAGCCTGAAAAAGAGAAGACTTCACAGTTCCTGTACCTAAAGTGAGCCTAGAAGAAAGATGGAGCGGGACTATTCTCATGTAGTGACAGGGCAAGGGGGAATGGCTTCAAGGTGAAATAGACTAGGTTTAAATTAGGTATTAGGAAGAAATTCTTTACTGTGACAGTGCTGAGGCACTGGAATGTGTTGGCCAAACAAGGTGTGGATTCCCATTCCTGGAAGTGTTCAAGGTCAGTTTGGATGGAGCTTTGGTCTAGTGAAAGGTGTCCCTGCCCATAGCAGGAAGGTTGGAACTAGATGATCTTCAGGGTGCCTTCTTGCCCCAGGCACTCTGAGTCTATGATCCTGTACGTGTGTTTACACCTCTGACTAATACCTCCTTCTTTCAGTTCTCTCTCTCTTTTTCTCTCTTGTTTGGATTCACTGTTTCCTTGGTGTGTTCCATTTGATGCATGGAGGGTTGTTAAATCTTAGTCCATCAGAATGGGAGATTGATCCACAGAGAAGTGTTTATGAGTTCACTGAAAACAGATTATATTATCTGCATATAACAACTTCTTCCTTGGGCATTGGACTTACAACAATGCAGTTATAGGCAGTTCCTGAGACCCATGAAGATGGCAGTTCTCTTGAAAAGTAGCAAAAATGGAACTGGAAATATGTCCCGTAGTAACCAGAAAGACAGATATTCTGAGAGGGGTGTTAAGTACCCGTAAACAAATTTGAAAAATCTAGGCAGAAATATTGAAGTCTATTTATCAACATTATTAAACTGCTGCTATTAGGGACACAGGAAAAACCAACATCTTATGAAAGCAATCAATTAGATTTTTTTTTAAATAATTCGAGAAATCATATTGATATATTAAAAACATAATTTTTCTAAGTAAAAACAAGTGAATGCAAAGTTAATAATTATGTTGTGTTACTTTTAGTTTGCAAGGACAATTTTCCACTTTGGAGGGAAGCAATATTTCTGTAACAAGCTTATTCTACAAACTGTAAGGTTTTCATTTTCCCTTCATATCTGGAGACCTCATCTGTATTAAACAGAGTTTCATTCTATTATTCTGAAGTGCATTGTTTTCCCAGTATCATAAGTGTCATGCAAAAAAAGGGTGGGAAAGTAAGTGGACATCAGCTATAACAATTTCTTTTTTTTTTTTTTTTTTTTTGAGAGCATAGAAAGCGTCTGGAAATATATACATATATCCTATTGTATTCAGGGACAATGACATAATCACAAATTTCCTTCTTCTAAACATGAACTTAAACCTAACAATCATCTTTGATTTAACAAATAATATTTCAGCAGTTCAAGACTTGCTGATACAGGGAATCTTTAGAGTGTAAGTAGCTATCTTGCCTCTAGACAACTGTCCTTTTTAAACTATCAGCTTCATCTCAGAGGTAGTTTAACTTTTGTTTCAATTTTCCACTATCCTTCATTTGTGTCTATTAATATGTTCTCCATTTTTTACTACTTCTAACAGTAACTAAGCAGTCACTAATTTTAGGTGTTTTTTAAACTATAGATGTATCTGAGGAACTAGATTTATTAGGTGTAAATTGATGTTGCATTTAAATGTAAACTCAATTTTCATGGACTTAGGGTCTGTTAACTATTTAGGACAAAAACTGAAAGGACAAACCCCAAAATCTGTAGCTAAGTGCTTTTCTTAGTGGTAATGATTACCTCCACTCCTACACTGTTTTTTCTATGGGATCAAAAAGTGTCATCTTCAAAGCACTGGTGTATATTTTCAGAAATACATGCCCCTGAGAGATTTGGCTATGTCCCTGGATGTGCAAGAGGTATTATGTGATATTGCAAGAGGCAATATGTGCTGTCAAGCTGCCCACTCACCAGCTTCCCTGTACGTTCACCAAAGCACGGCAGGGTCCACTTTCCCTGGAGGAGGTGCAAGGGATCACAGGCAAAGGTGCTGCAGTTTACAGCCAGCTAATTGAAATTCACCTCACCCACCTGTGTAGGTTTAGAGGTGAATAAAATAGATGGTTTGTGATTTGCCCTGCATTCATTTATAATTTATGTGTTTCGCTATTAGAAAATTGCTAAGTCCTTACAGAAAGAGTACAGGCAAGTGATTCCTGATTACACCCTTCCAGCAGAGACTACTGTGTTGTTATGTCAGCAAGTGAGAGAGAAGAGGAATAGGAGAGCTGAAGACAAAAGTCTCTTCCAAGTTCCCTTCATTCAGATTCATTAAAAACAGAACCAGACTCTTTCCTTACTTTCTGCTGTCATGTAGGTTTTCTTCACTAGGAAAAGAAACAACACAATGGTGTTCTTGGCATTAGAGTACTTCAAAGGAAAAAACATTCTTGCTTTAGTCTATACACTGAAGTTTAAAGCAATAGCTTAGTAAAGAGTTTAAAACCCCTCACCAGTAGTTTTGATAGTTTACTGCACTAGTAATAGAAGTTTATTCTCAAGAAGCTTAAACAATGTACTTTGTGAGGAGATTCTTTCTGTTCAAAAATACATAGGACATTTGCAGAGTAAGAAAAAGACCTATACAGATATTTGCTTTTTGATATAAAGCTGGTATATTTGCAGAGAAAAATATTCAGGCTTTTACATCATTCTAGGGTAAGAATTATCTGAAGAAAATACTGAAGATACAAAGAACTGTTTGGAAAAAAGGTTTTCTGCTCTATTTTATTTTGTTTTCATTGCCTAAACTTTTTCATCCATACAGAAAACTGTTTATAACAATTGAAAAAAAAAGGAAAAGTTTTCATAGACATCAATTTTAAAAATTACTGATCACCACTTGAAAGGAAAAAAGTATTCTATATGAGTTTTGTACTGCCCAGAACTGGACCCAGAACCCCAGGTGTGTCCTCACAGAGTCTGAGTAGAGGAAGCCACTGGCCACCTCTGCTGCAAGGGAACATTGCTTGCTCATGTTTAATTTTGTGTCCACTAAGATCCCCAGGTACTTTTCTGCAAACCTTATTTTAGGATAGTTGGCCACTAAGCCTTTACTAGAGCATAGGTTTATTCCTGTCTAGGTGCAGGACTTGAGATTTCTCTCTGTTTAACTTCATGAGATTCCTGTCATCCCATTTCTCCAGCCTGCTGAGGTCTAAATGGCAGCACAGTTATCTTGGGTATCAGCTGCTCCTGCCAGTTTAGTGTCATCTGCAAACTCACTGAGAGTATTCTCTGTTCCATCACCTTTATGTGCTCTGGCATTAATGAAGATGCTAAGTAGCATTGATCTCAGTATTGACCCCTGGGTACGTCACTAGTGACTGGCCTCCAGCTGGACTCAGTGTCACTGATCAAACTCTGAGTCCAGCAGTTCAGACAATGTTCAGTCCACTGTACTCCACATTCATCTAGTTCATATAAAATCAGTTTCTCTATGAAGATATTGTCCGACACAGTGTGAAAAGCCTCACAAAAGAAAAGATAAAGATCTCACTCTTAGGCTTTCATCCACTGACCTTGTCATTTCACTGCAGAGGGCTGTCAGGATAGACAGGCGTGATTTGCCATTCATAAATCAATGCTGACTACTCTCAATCACTTTCTTGCTATGAATATATTTATAAATATTTTTCAGGATTAGTTACATCCCCAGGGATAGAGATGAGGCTAAAAGCAGTGTAAATCCCTGTGTCTACCTTCTTGCCCTGCTCTGAGATAGGGGTGATATTTTCCTTCCTTCCTTCATTTCTCATGAACCTTCTCCAGTTGCAATGACTTTTCAATTCCTAAATTAGAGCAGTTTTAAAGATGATCAATATGGCTTTGTAATGAGATCAGACTGCTCCCTCAAGAGCCCAGGCCCACAACTCCTTTGGAGGTTGTAGTGAGGTGGATATTTGTCTCTTTTCCCAATAAGGCAAGAGGAAATAGCCTTAAGTTGCACCAGAGGAAGTTTAAATTAGATATAAGGAAAAATGTCTTTGCTGGCAGGGTTGCCAAACATTGGAACAGGCATCCCTGGGAAGTGGTGGAATCATCGTTCATGGAGGTACTGAAAAGATAGGGCACTTAGGCATATAATGGACCTGGCAGTACAGGATCAACAGTTAGATTTCATGATCTTAAAGATCATTTCCAAGCTAAATTAGTCTACGACTTGCATATGGCCAGTTTTTTTAAGTGCTCCTTATTTTGGTCCTCCTGAACTGAATGTAAATCTTTTTCCTGAATGAAGTGTGTGGATGGCTCATATCTCACACTGAGACTGCTCTCCTTAAGACAAAGTGTTGTTATCTATTATTTGAATCATAGAAACTTTAAGGCTATAGTTGAAACAGCACATTTAAAGTGATAGTCTAGAAATGCTCGTCTCTATTATTTAAGTCTTAATATCATAAGAAAGAATACTCCTCAGGTCTTACTTCATCATACTCCATAAGCCACTGTATCCCTCTAGCTTACCAATTCTTCCTTTATCAGAGAAGATTCTTCTTTTCAAAATCTCTGATGATCAAGTACAGCTTTACTTCAAGTGTTTTTCACCTCATCAGACTCTTCCTTTCTTTTCCCTATTTTTTACACTAAATTAAGTCAAAATATCCACATAAAAAGGACAAAAGATAAGATTATCTTGCAGAATTTATTTTGGAGAAGTTCACATACATAGTTTTGTAGTCTCGAGGCCCAATTAAATAAACAAATCCATGCTGACCACAGTAGACTTGACTTATAACAACTTGGGGTATTTAGAATATATCATGTTTTGTTCTTATATTTGATGTTGCATCATTTATGATGGCTACTAATAACCAGTCTAGATAAAGTTGTACATAAATTGTGTGACTTTCAGCCATTAAAATGCAATAGAAATATCTATTAAATATTAATGAAAGAGAAGTTTCATCTTTATAAAACCTTTCTGTTTGCTAAAATTCATGTATGTATACCATGTTGACTGCAGGACTGGATCACCTGGCTATGAAGCAGCCATGCAGAGAGTTGGACTAGATAAACTCAGTAAAGTCTGCTTCAACAGACATTGGAGTGGGGGGTAAACATATTTTGTAAACTCCAAATATTTTTCTCTTAATAGAACATGACCATTGTGTCCCCTCACTCAGCATCTTAAAGGAAGAAATAAAACCTGTGTCAGATCAGCAAATATTTTTTCCACAAGGATACAAACCCCATGTATGCATTTGTAAGCCACATAAATTTTTAAACAAAGACTTAAAACGCAAATATAGATATTTTGGTTTTCTTGGGAGAAACATTTATCTCTATACTAAAGGATATTATAGTTAGGAAAACTTTATTTAGAAGGGTTTTTCTTTATTTTCCTTCCTAACGAACTATCCACCAATGCATATATCTTGCAATTTTCAAATGGGTATCTGATCATAGCCACCTTATTAATCCCACATCCCTGAAATTAAGATTGGCTCTTTCAGAGCTTCTTTTACTAAGGAAAAATAGCAGCCTAGTAGGAAACACTGCTATTCATTTTTAAATGCTTAAATTCTTGCTCTGCTGAAATAATGTTAAGCATTGTATCTTTTTTTTTCTCTTTTCCCTAAAGAAATGAAAGCACTTCCTTGCAGCGGAAGTGCTGAAGCAAAGAAAATTTGCATGAATGTTTGAAGCAGTCTCAGCCTCTGCTGTCACTTGGGAAAATAATCCAAACTATAGATGTTTAAAGAAGGTCAGCTTGGTGGTATATATGACAAAATGCAACATGAAAAATGTTCTGTACTCACTATGTTCTTTAAAATCTGTGACATTATTCAAAAGAAAGCTGTTTTGCTTGTTTGAGAGAAAATGAAAGGTTACTCTCTCTCAAGCTCTTATCATGACTCCAGCCCTGAACTATGTGGCCTTTGATAAATAACTTAATTTCTCCATTTGAAAAAGAAGACTGTTTGGGGTTTCCAGTGTGCAAAATATTTTGAATATATTGCTAAAACATTTTTGGTTTGTTTATTTGTGTTTTTGATCCCATTTTTTCTATCCTATAACATTTTTTCTCTTGAATTTTTTTCCAGTTCCCAGTGAGAAGTGTTCATGATGTTGTATAAAATCACACTCAGATTTTCCTCAAGAATATTTGTCCACATATAGACTTACTGTTTCTTTTCAAATGATGGTAGATGGTGTGTGTGTCCATATGGCATGTCCACAAGTTCCTTTTCTAACTATTTCCCCTTCGTCTTCCAGAAGTAAATTTTTCCTTTTGAATAGAGAAAACTATATAATGAACAAGGTGACCTGATCCTTTTCTCTAGGAAAAAAACCTGAAATTACTGGTAAATAAAGTATCCTGACATTAGAAGGTTGCTACTTTTACAAAGATCTCTTTATGTTTCTAGGGTGTAGATTGCATATAAAATTAGCAGATGGCCTTCTATGTGTGATGGCACAGATGGATATCTGGATTGTAGGATTTTAATATATCTGATCTTAGGCATCACTCATTTCATAAAAAGGAAAGCTTCCAGAGAATGAAGGACTTGACCGATCATGAAAAATACTAGACCCTATTTCACTGTCTTTCTGTTGACTTTGAGATGCAAACAATGGTTGCAAGGAGGACTACAGGTCTTGAAAAATGTAAAGCATTTTCTGTTTACAGTGAGTTCTTGAGGGTATGCAAGCAAAACTGAGATTTCTTGCTTTACTCCTGTTCTTTTATTTTTAAATAATTCTGTTTCTTGAGGATCAGAAAAGCATTGCGTAACTGGAAAATTATGTGTCCTCTAAAATCCCCAAAACCTGGCAATTTGTTTCTAGAAGGATGAGACACCCCAGTATTTTAGTAGATTATCATTTTATGGTAAGTATTGATAACTCAGAAATAATCACCTATATTTGACTCTATGACATATATTCAATTAGTTCTTGAGTAGGAAGGGCAATAAAATGTGTTCACAAAGTATAGGTAGCTTCCTTCATCTACTGACACTTTGTTAATGAGTTGGGAAATAAAGTCTCAGACATGATTCTCTTTTATGTTTTCTGAAAAATTTGGCATTCATACCTGTAATCACAAAAAAAAATTGCTCTATGCAACTGCAGATTGAAATTTCATAGATGTGACTGGACAGGGCAGTCAAATTTACTGTATGAGGATGTTTTAGAAATGCTTCATTATCTATGCTGATGTTGTTATCCTTGAATTCTTCCCTGCCCCATCTGTACTTACCTTTAATTTCAGTGAATCTGAAAGCAGCCCTGGGCAGTGGAATGGTGCCTATGTAGAATTCTTTATGTGCAGTTTTCCAAACCACTCACAACTCCTGTGAAATGAGAAGGAATGATTTCCAACAAAGCTATTGGTAGAAAGCACTGTATAGAAGAGAAGTACTTTCGCTTGGTGAAAGATTGAAAAGATTGACTTGACAAATAGTGATTTATTTTTTTTTCAGTAGGTGGAACTTTGTTTGGAAAGTGCTGGATTTTTTTTTCTCAAACTTTGCCTTTTCCCTTCATTTTATTTCTAGGGGAAAAAAACCAGCAGCAGCATAAATTGTGAAGTATTTCAGTCTAATCTTTTGAGACAGGTGATTTAGACCAAAGACCCAAGTAAAAGAAAGGTTAACTGTTAAATCTTTTCTCTTTAAAGGTGTTAGTGCCAAAGAATACACTAAATTAGTTTCAGCATAAAAGAAATATGGTGATTACACTATTAGCTTTTCCTCCATAAATAACATCAGTTTACGAGAAATGGATTTATTTTCTTCTAAAATGGAATTTCATTGCAGTTTTTCAGCTGACCTTGCTCCTATTTCTGAAAAAGGAATTGTTTCCAAGCAAACTTTTAAAAAGTAAATTAATGCTTTTAGGTCTGTGTGTTTAGCTGAATCAGCACAAGTATTGCTGAGCTGATGACACTTCCTATATACTTAAAGAAGCTGAAATCCAGCACTTAATGATGTCTTCCCTAATCTTTTGGCAAGCAAAGAAATAGGTAAAAGTTTTCCTAGGTTACTGTTATAGGAAATTGAAGTTGTATGTATCTATTTTCCTAGCACTATGTTTGTGCTAAGACAGTTTAAAATGATCAGTAATACTTACCATTTCCCACTGTTTTTAAGGCAGCTCAAGACAATTGCGCAGAGGTGAAAAATCACCGTGGAAGTTTCTAATGGAGCACCAATCTCTCTGTGACATTTACAAAGAGATATAAATGCTGTGCTTTTTTTGAATGATAAAGATGAAGAAGAAAAAATATCTTTTTTCAGTTTCCTGTATTTATCTTGTCAGAAATTATTTCTGTGAAGCATCCTCATCTAGCAGCAATTGGGAATAAGAAATCCATTACTGCCAGCACAGAAGATTCAATAAACTGGGCTGAATTTACTGGACTTGCAAAAATATCTTTCTTTTTCTCACATATCACTGCCAGTGAAAGCAAGTACCAATTATCTTAGGATTTATAGTAAAATCCTAAAGTTGTGTATATCCTGAAACTGTCTCAGGTAATGGTTTGTCAGCTTTATCCTGAGTACGGTTGGTATGGATTAGTAGCCATACCTGAGTATTGAGTAACAGCCATATATTTGTGCTTGGATATTGAGACAAGTTGTTTGAGCACAGTGGGCATCAAGCCCATTGAAGAGACAAGGATACCCCAGCAGTAATGCAATTCAGAAGTTTGGCTCATTCATGTTAAAATGGGAGTGTGACTGTGGAAAACTTGATCTAATGTGTATTGCAAACCAAAGCTAAAAGTTATCCTTTCCTCGCTTGATCTGTGGTATAAAGTATAATTTTAAATACTGCAGCTGGTTATTTTGCATCTCAACAGGATGAAGAGTTGTCATTACAGCAGAGAAAAAATACATACACATAGAAGATTTTTTTTTATTTCTGCTCCTATGCATGATTCAGATAGAACACAGCCTCCATAATAGTTTCCTTCTACCCTATTTTTCCTATTTGTTCCTGAATTCATATTTACTCCATTGTAGCCCACCACTGCAGTCAGTGTAGACCCCCAGTTTTTCACTACTTCAACAGTGCAAGTCTTGAGGACTTATCAGATCTTTTCTGGATTCGTATTTTCTGTTCTTAAGCTTAATACAGCTGATTTTAGTTCATGGAACAAATTGTCCATTAGTTAGGGAACTTAAAACTAAGTTCATCTTTGTGAAATAATCTGATTTTACTCTATAAAAATTACATCATATTTGATAAGATTTTAAACAAAACTTGAGGGTCAACAAGAGAAGAAAGTGTTGAAAGAGACTAAAATTGCAAAAGTGGAACTACAGCTAAAAGAGAAAAGAAGTCCAACAAACCTCTCCCACATTTTGATTTTGTTTCACACAGTGATACAGAATTATGCGAAAACTGAACCAACCTTATTAATGACATTTGGTGATGTAGATGCCTACACACTTCTGTACCTCTCCATCTAGGCAACAATGGCTTCATTCTCTGCTGGAAAGAGTCAATGTGGACCATGGAAAAGCTGTTGCTTTATTTTTTTCTCCCTGGAAGTTTGTAGGCATCTGCATTACCAAATACAATATTTATTTATGACAAGAGAAAGTGCACCCAAAATGGTTGTGTGGACTAATTCTCTACTGTTTTAACTTGGTTATAAAGGAGATCTCAGAGTGCTGTAATGTGAAATAATGCCTTCTGGTTTTGAGGGGGATTCTGTCAAAAAACATTTATTAAATTAGAGTATTGAATTAGAGTATATTACATTTCAAAACAGTGCAGTTCAGCACTATAACTGTTATACCTCATATTGACTCTAGACATGAGGTTGTGAATGAGGAAATAAGGATTTTTTTTTCAGAATATAGGTATTCTCTTGTGTACTTTTTGTCAGAAGCTCTGAATAATGCTGTCTGGTAAGATTTTGTATTTCTTGGCATTTGACTGACCTGGCTCCATATATTAATCTGAAACATTACACCCCAAACTTGCCATGAGATGTGGATACCCCAAAAGTTTTATTTGCAGATGCCATTAAATATTGTTTTCCCATGGTTGTAATTTTCATTTGATATTTAATGATGGAGAAGCCCTATATGAAAGCAATGTGTTTTATTAATAAAAAAAGGAAAAAGTGTTATTTTATGTTTATAAAATTGGAAATATTACTGCAATATAGAAGCGTAAAACTAGAAAAGGCAGACATAAAATCATGTAAACATAAAAACTATGTAAACATAGTTTTGGGGGATAAGAGGGGTTATTTCTCATCTATATTAAACTGAGATTCATTGCATCCCTTTTGATCATGACACCCTTATGGACTGAAATCTTGTCCTCCTGCAGATTTTTTCAGAACATGAAGAAGTTCTGGTTGCTGCCTACTTCAGTAAAGTCCCAAATGATTAAAATTTCAAGTAACTCAAGGAACCTTTCTTTTGGATCTATGTAATATATGTAGAATGTCAACTTAATTCTGAATACCTTTGCTAGAGAAAGAGGGACTTTGGAGGTCTGATTCTGATACTCTTATTTACGTTTCACCCTTAAACACACTCCACTAGAAACTACATCATCAAACCCTTAATCAGAGCAATTGTTGAACAGTGGCACAGTAAACGAAAAGGAAGTAGTAAATCAAATTGGGTAGAAAGTCAGTTCAGCTACAGCTATAAATTTACTATGTACACATTCTACAAGGTGTAGTGCCTAAGCTTTTTGCAGCTGTCATACCTCAGTCTTATTCACGTGACATAGAGACTACAAATTTACTAAGGGATTTTTTTAATCCTTCCTAGAGATCATGCATGATGTTTTAGTACTAAAGAGAGCAACCTTGCCATCTGTGTGGAGTGTGCTGTGAGTTTTTTCCAAATTTTGCTATATTTTGACATTTTGGGGATGGTAGCCACCATAAAGGTTATTTAAAAAAAAAAAAAAAGCCCTGAGACAGCCTCACTGAAGTTTTACTGCAGTTTTACAAAATGTTATTGGAATGAGAACTACAAGCCAGGTTCTCCACAAAAGTAAATTTATATTAGTGATCCTGCTTCAGGCAAGTTTCCATATTTGAAGCTGGAAATCAGAGCTCCTGTTCAAAATAGTTTCGTAGTCATAGCTAGTGGCAGTTTGTTTCTACATTTAATTTTTGCATTACTGAACATTTTTCTATGAATAAATGTTTATTAAAGAGTTGAATTTTTTACTACATTTTCCATAATGTTCATTAAATATTTGATGCTAAGCTTAAAAGTTTCTGTTGTTATCAATATGAATTTTTTCTTTACAATAATTCCAAAATGCATATTTTTTGTAATATTGTGAATGTGTTCAATTTTTCATTGCATATTTAACAACCTTAAAGAACCATTCCCACAGTTTACAGACATGTTTCTCTTGCATGGAAAGTATTGTTTTACAGCTATTTCATTGACTGAAAAAAGGCTAAACACATGGATTACCTTTGGAATTAAAAAAAGTTTGTATTATTCACTTTTGAAAAGGAAGGTTAGTCGGAATTTTGTCCTGTTCTTCAATAAATTGCATCACAGAAGATCACACATGGTTGAGTAAAACTAGAACTATGTAATAGTACTAACAACTTTCAGATAGTATAATTTTAACTATGAAAATGAAAAGCTTCATCAGTTTTTAATGGAAATTTAAAGAACAAGTTTTCATATAACTCAGATATTTAAAGCCTAATGTCCAATTTTTTTCAATTCAAGCAAATGAGGAGAGTCATCGAATGAAATTGGTTTTTATCTATGTCTGACACCTTGTTTTTCTGATCAAATTTTGATATCTCCTAAATTAAGTGCATTTATTCTGTGTTTATTAGCTCTATTTGACCAGCAAAAATAGTTGGAAATGTTCTTTGGTCGTCTATGAGCTGCAGCATGATCCTGCATTTAGAAGAATTTCTGCCTAGTTTGCAGTAAGAGCATGGTTGGGCAAGATCACATCACGATGGGGAGGATGCTATAATGAGTTAGCTTTATTTCTCTTCTAGAAGTCTTTACATATAAATCAAAATTATTAATGCAGGAGAATTTGAGGGGTCCGAGACTTTCTTATTCTTTAGAAGGAATATTCCCTCATTCTGCCATGTATCAATTTTCTGTTCTAGCATCACCATATTTTAGGTGGTGCAAAATCTGGCAATAAAAACCTTGTTTTAAAAAGAATTTTTAAAGTGATGGATTATGTATTTTCATTGTATTACAACTTAAAGATAATAATAAGTGCAATGAAATTTTTGCTCTTCCTATAGCTTCATTTTAGAAATATACATAAAAGATTTTTTTTTCAATCAAAGAAAATAAAGTCTTTAATGAACAAAATATTTGTTTTGGAGCAGTGTTTCTAAGGTAAGAACTCCTTCCCTGTATTAAACTATATCCCCATATTTTCTGGAAATTTCAAAGCCTGTTTATATTGCATTTCCATCGCATATGATACCTTGTTTTGCCTTCTCCCCCTCTGCTTTTGCCTTCTCCCCCTCTGCTTCCATTTTCCTTTCTCCGTCCCACTCCTGGAAAAAAGTTCTCCAGATCTGTCTTACTGATCTATTTTCCATTCTGGATATGTTTTCCTTGCTCTCTCATACTGTCAGTCACTCCTTCTTTTAAATTCAGACTTCTGAACACAAATGCTCTTGTCAATCTGACAAGTCAATGGCACAAAAATATCAGATGGTGATGTTTTTTATTGTATTTCCAATCATTTCCTCTTAAAAGGGAGCTTATGGTAGGTGTTCAGAACAACTCCAATTTGTTCTTTGTTCTCCTGTTTCTTCTAGGAATCCCATCTAGATAAAAGTCATTCCTTTGTGATCTCTTCTTAATGTCTCACTTTGAGGAAAACTATATTTTTCTTTTTAAACTGTTTTAAGTGACAATTATGATCTGTATCTTCCTGTTTATATTAGTTTTCTATTCTGCAATATTCTAACAAAAATAGTAATTGACTTGCTTCTCACTATCTCTTTGTGTTAAGCAGCTTGAGTCTCTCTAGGATATCTAATTATACATTCAACTTAACTCCTTTTCTAATGAGATTAATAGTACTTGCAATCTAATTTCATAGTATTACTTTTGTATCAAGATGAACTTCAGAAAAGCATGTTCTTTAAACGTGTTTTAATATATCTGTTCCTCTAAAATTGAGCATGAAAAATACATTCATTCCTTTTCAAAAACTCCACTAGATTTTCTAAAAGCTAGCAAAAACCTAGACTCACACTAAATTCTCAAAACTATTAAAATCTTGAATGTTTCATCACATCTAGGACTAGTTAAGATAATTATTTTTCCTTATATTTACCCGAAAATCATAATTTGATGGATGTGCCTGAAAAACAATTTGAGTCCAAACAAAAATTCAGATGGAAAGGAAAATTCACCCATCTCAAAACTGCAGCGATTGGTTTAGAGGAGTCTTTGTGATGCACAATGCTGAAGTCTCATAGTTTGATTCCTTTCTGGCTCTGCAAAGATAGACAGAAGGAACCAACTTACTTTACAAACCAGACATTGTCCAATGCGGCCACTCAAACGTTTTTTTTTTTAAACCCAACAAGCCAACCAACCAACTAACCAACCAACCAACCAACCAACCAACCAACCAACCAACCAACTAACCAAAAAAAATCAACCCCCAATATCCCAAGGAAAAGACAATTTCATGTTGCTTTAATAATATTATAAGGTTGTCTGTTCCTGGCAATTTTAAACTAGTTGCTAGTAACGTGTCCATGTTTTCATTGAATGTCTATATTGACTGTTTCAAGCAGCAAACATAAATGCATGATGAAATCCTTGATTTTCTTGACTTGGACTCCTATATTATTATGAACACTAAAAATGCTTATATGTGTTTACAATTATGTCATACCCACGCAAACTTGGCAGTAATTAGATCAAATTTAAGCAAATATGACCTATGTAGACATTACTGCTGAGCCAAGGAATATGGAAAGAAGAGACGGATATTTGGGTAATCTAAAGCAGCGCAATCAGATTTCTTATATGTAGGTCATAAATCCTAATATTGCTGTAAAATATACCAGGTTGAAGCTATTTAATAAACAGGTCTCTCTGCATGACAAAGCTAATATTATACTCAAGGGAGAACAGTGCTTACCCTCTGTGTGAGTTGCAAGTGAAATGCCTAAAATATAGGGGAAGAAATTAATATATTCAAAGTCAGTAAATAAATAAGTATTTTTGCTTTTTCTTTCTTCCTAATTCTGTAGGATAGATTGAATCTCATGTATGAAGCTGAATGTGTTAAATTATGGAGAAGCTAATAGAAACTTGGTATAATAAAAAAATGGAAGATATTTGACTATGTGAATCAGACAGGTATTAGAAAATTGCTGTACAAGCTGTTGTGTGTTATGAATTAAAAAATAACATGAAAAAAGAGCTGATTTACAAAATAATAATAATAATAAAATTACTAAATATGTCATTGTTGGTTTTCCTGGTGAGAAAGTTTGAGTGGACTGGGCACTGTTAGTCTGCAGAACATGTGACTAGAGTGGGGGGAAAAGTTAATATCTTAGGGCAGTGAGATATATATTATGTAGTCCCGATACTAATTCTGCCAGAATTTTCTAGTAGGAGCAGAGTACAGCAGATAAGCTTGCTGTCTTTCACGTTTCTGAGTAAAGGATTCAGGAGTAAAGCACTTCCTCACTTCTATTTTTTTCTTTCTATTTAGACAGTAGTTTCCTAACAGAATCAACTGTTTTTTAGAAAGGCTTTGATTAGGAGATGATTAGCAGTAGTGTTAGTATAACTAATTAATATAACTAATTATAGTACTAATAAAGATGAACAATTGAATACTGCTTAAGCAGCAGATGAATAACATTTATGTTCTTCTATGGGCAGAGAGTTCCAAGACTGCAAAAAATAGAAAGGACTGAACAAGATTTCATTGTTTGATAAAAAATTTCATGGTATTGAAATTGCTGAAGGAGCATTGCTGAAGGAAGAGCAAAGATGATCCAAACTGGGTCGTTTTCTGCCTGCAGTGCCAAGGCTTCCCTAACTCCTGAACCAAGCATCTGGGAGCTCGGAATCTCATGAGACCCAGCTGTCAGTTTCCAGGGTTCCAAGGTTGCTATCAATTAAGAAACCAAGAATGAAACACAACAGTACAATAAAACTAGTTTGAGATCTAGAAGGAAATCTTACACATCCTTTGAAATAACTCTGCTTTAACCAGCTGATTCCCATGATTATGGAAACAAAAGTAATAAAGGACAAAAAGCAAGCAAGTTAAAGACTGTATTTGTGACTACTTTTAAAACCAAAATTTTTGGGGAATTTTGTGTTTGCTGGGCTTAATCTGACAGTTTATCAGGATATGAAAACTGAATGACTGAATAAACCACTGAATTTATTTGACTGGATTCAGAAGTCTATTCATAAAGTCAGAAGAAATCAGATATTTATGCGTTACTGCTAATCAAGGATATTTATTGTTTTTGGCTTTCTCAAATTCCTATTGTTTTTTGGCTTCAGAAATGCCCTAGCACTAACTCTCCCCCCGTCTCCCCCCCTCCCAGCCAAGACACCGCCAAATTTGATAATTAAATTTGATAATTTATGACACCTCCTCAGCTACCTCTCATGTGAATGTCCCATGAATGCGGCCTTTCCGGGGGTGGGGAGGGGGGGGGGGGGGGGGCGGCGTTGCAATTGATCTAGTTTGTGTAACAGAGGAGGGGTGTTCACTCCCTCTGACCAGAGGTTATGCCACACAAAAACTCTCCTCCTTCTTCCCGTTAGCTGGGAGGAAGAGTGCGCAAATCTGGTCTCAGCAGATGAGCCTGTGATCTACAGCCTCCTCCACCCCAAACACAGCCAGAGCTGATTTTCAGGACAACTGCTGAGTTTGGCTTTTTTTTTTTTTGTAGCTACATTCTTTTCCCTTGGACTTACTTACTTCCTAGACCTGAGATAGTTGGACAACTGTGTCATGTTAAGCCACTGAGCTCCCTTAGGTGGCCTATCTCACAGCCTAAAATTCCAGTCAGGAGACATATTCAGAGAGGGACAGGCTTCAGTGGTTGCAGCTTCTTTGTACAATTTTGCCATAATGGGCAAAAAGTCCTTTGTACCAATGCTTGAACCATTAGCCATAACATTTCAGTCTCTCATAACCCAGAGCTAGAAGGATCCCATAAAAATCATTCAGTCCTTGTCTTAGACTCCATACAGAGCAACCTAAAAGTTAAACCGTATATCTTAGATTGTTGTCAAAACATTTCTTAGACACTGATAGGATTGAGGTCATGATATCTATGAGAAGCCTGTTCCAGTTCTTACCCACTCTTTTAGTCAAAAGCTTTCAAATCCTTAATGCTGCTCATCCTATATTTCTAAGCAAAGACTTGAATTTCAAATGCTTCAAATTCAGGCATACAGCAATAAAGTGATTTTTTTCAATCTTTCTATTCAGATTATATAAAACAAACAGATCCAGTTAGAAAACTATTTTATGCAAGGTGAGAGTTTTAAAATGAGAAACACCACGATACAGGAAATTCTGTAAACTAAACCAGAATGTCCCTCCTTTTTGACTTTATGTCTATGATGTTCTGGGTAAATAATAGTGTTATATTTTTTTAATTGAGATATTTTCAAAACACTAGAAATTATTTAGACTCACATTGCCAATCACCAGCCTGCAAAAAAAAAGCTAATTTACTTTGATCCCTCCATAGAACCACATGCTGAAATATCACAAAATTGTGTGACAGAAATTTCTACCTTAGCTCTTACTGTTATAGCTGAATAATCAATATTTCAGTGCTCAAGTTTTGTTTCCTGCTTTGTTTTCCAGGTTATATATCCCTTTTCATAAGATGTTTCCTGAGGAATGAAGTTATTGCGAGTTATATCTTAGTGAGTTTGTATTTTTATTATATATTCTTATTAATATCAGTTGAATATATTACATTAAAGTTTGGAAAATGTTTTTATATGGAGCTCTCTTATCATTTGGGACTCATACTCTGAAAATCATTCTTCAGGCTTGAAACCTTTATGCATTTATGCCACTGTGGAACTACAATAGCATCAAGATATCATCACTGCTTATTACAATCTAATTCAGAAATATGTTACTGGACAAAACTCAAAGCACGTCAAGAAAATTCTTAGAAATATCAGAAATCTGGGATTTACAAAAAGAAAAGGATAGTATCTGAGAATCCTTAGAGATGTCAAAGAAGAAAGCAAGTTATTCTGAGTAAAAAATTCTTTAGTACTCATTTTGCATCTTAAAAATTCCAGTGCTGTTTTAAATATTTTCTTAAATAAATATATGTCATAACATCTAAATAATAACCCACAATACACCTGGGATGGAGTTTAATAAGCTGTCATCTGTCAACTATTCTGACAATACAAGCAATGATTGAACTTTCCTATTGTTAATATAAGGCTCTGAAATCATTGCTACCAGTCTGCACTTGTGATAAGAAATGCCAGCTTTGCACAACTGTTGACAGTTTCCCCAGGAGATGTATCTCATTAGTTCCAGGGTTTTGGTGCCTACTGATCTGTTGCTGGAATGGTGTCATTGGAGTCCAAATGAAGTTGAGCAGAAAGGACAGTAATACAACTGTGGTCTTATTAGAAAACCATATTCAACTTTAAATCTAGTATAATTAGGTTTGTTTTAAGATTGTCTTTCCTTAGTGGATTTGTGCCTAAGGGCCTTCAAGTAACTAGCAAGGTTGATTAGCTAAAAATGAGAGAATACTTCATAAATCAACCATTAAATTCTTTTTTATAATTGCTTTGAGATTTTGAACCAGTTATACAGTTTATTATCAGGGAATTCACAGAAAATAATTTCTGGCTCATCTCTGTGAAAATTGAATTTCTGAAATAATACTGTTAAGATTAAAAATACTACATTCCAATAACAACTCTTACCAATGCTCCTCAAAGCAATTTAGTTTGTTAAATATTTTAACTGAGAAACAATTTGCCATGTAGTACTGTCTGTTTTACTCTTAATATGATGAGCCTTACTGCCAAAATGCTAATTAGGTTCAGCCTATCAGCCACGTTTGAGATTAGTTGTATTCCATGCGGCATCCTAACCAAGATTAGGGTGATTACTGCAGGACTTAAGCATAACACTCTGTCCCTTCAAGCAAGAGCTTACTCAAGAAAGTAAGAAGGAACATGTGCTTAAAATTTGCTGATGAGCTAGGCTTCTCACAAGTTTTCCATTACTAATGGAATTACCAAAAGCATAAGTCTGAATTTCTCTGATCTTTCAGTCAGGGCAGACTCACCCATGTATCAACTGGTAACACTAAAATGGCTAAGAAATATGACCTACATTTCATTGGCCCTGCAAAGAGAAAACAGAAAAGTGCATTCTCCTGACATACAAGTGAGTGTTTTCTTCATTATTGTCAGAACTTCCACAGTCTGGACTCTGCTGCCCTAGAGAAATACTGACAGCCTTAGGGCCTCACTTAAGACTCTCCTTGGCAACATCATAGGATGGCACTGTAAATAATATTCGGAAATATATCTTTTAATTTGATGTTGCCAAACCAGCTCTCTATTCCTGTCCTGCTCTGATCTTCATCATCCCTCATAAATCATCTTTGCAGCCAAGCTCAATTCTCAAGGAGACATTGACTGAATAATTCCTTCCAACATAAACATCAAAAAACTATCCTTTCACAAAGTTCAACATATATAGGACAAAAAAGTCAGAGACTGGGGTGAAAACATTGGATTTGAGCTCACCTATAGCTCAATAGTGAGAAAGCTGTCACATCCTGAAAATCATAAAGAATAGGTGAAACCCCAATTACTTAAACTCTACCATTGAAGGAAAATACCATTTCAAATTCCTCTGCCCAAATCTCAGAACACAGCTGATTGCAATGTCTTTGTTTCTTGATTATTCAGCATGCTTTTTGGCTAATATTTTTTACACCCATGGGACACATCTGCTGGGCATAGCTGATCAATTTTTTGCATGGGAATTAGAGCCAATAGATTATATGGGAGCAGTGCAAGTTGGACATCTTTCCCTTAGAGTTATGACAGGCTTGAAAGACAAAAGAAAACTGTGTGTCTTTCTCAGTTATGGAAGAAACAGTTGGGAAAACTTGATCATGAAGAAAGAACACAAAAGCCAGGAGATACTAAAGCAAGTGTCCGCTATGTTTGCATTTCCAGTGCTTGAGGAAATGAAGGACACAGTTGCTGAATAGGAATCATTTGCAATGGTAATCTTGTGTCCCAGGCTCATGAAGTCCTTCTTACGGCTTTTAAAGAGACATCTGACCCACAATTTTCATTCTGCTTCTCTGGGGTATTTGCTATTCTTTTCCCAGGTATTTCATATAGGTAAGAAATTATCCATTATTGTTATGTAATTGTTATTACTGTAAGAATCTATACAGAGCACAAAGAGCCAGAAAAAGCAATGTACCTGCAAAGTGACCTTGTGCTACCACATACTAAGAATTTATTATACTGCTTCTTTTTGCTGGCATAGATTTCATCTCACTTTTTATCAGTTTGTTTAACATTAGTTCTGTGTGTCATTTGTTAGAAGAACCATAATGAGGTATGGTAAATTAAAATAAGGAAAAATATGCTGATTAATATACTTTCTGATACTTTAAATCAAAATAATTTCATTTTGTTAGTGACAGTTTTATCAGATTAGCTTTTATGATCTAAAATGCATGTGTTTACATTCACACATATCTGCTTGAAAAACTAGTAGATTTTCCACCAAATTTTGTAGAAAAACTTCTGTAATTTTTATTCAGTTTGAAGAAAAAACCTGACATTATTGTTTAAAAGAATTTGCAGGACTGCTTCTCATTGGTCTGAGAACTATTTCTCAGATTTTTAAATTTTATTAATTTTTTTGAGCTGAATTCAAATATTTTGTAGATAAACACCAAAAAGGACTCAAAAAAAGTCAATTGTAATACTTGATCACGTGTTTTGGCCTATAGATTTCTTTCAAATTATGCTGTTTCAGCAGGTTTCTCATGACTTTGTCCAAACACTATCAGCAAGTGGGTAAAAGTACTCAGGATGTGGCTTATGGCCACATCCATCATCTTTACTAGCCACATATTACTGACAAAACAATGTCACAGAAACTTATTTAAAAGCTGGGGAACAAACTTGATCTAAACAGCAGTTCTACAAAGCAGAGAATACACTCTATATAACACGCTTACCCCTGCATCCCCAGAGATTGGCATCTAACATTGCTTGCAGCTGTATTACTTGTTTCTTGCCTAAAAATGGAGTCGTTGTTATGCTGATATGTTCTAAAAAGAAAATTAAAAAGAAAATTATTAAAATGAAATTACCCTATTAATAGAAAAAAAGTGTGGCTTTTCATCTTACCCCCATATATCTTGATTAATGGGTGGACAGTTGTTTTGACTGCTGCATATTGTAAACCTCTGAGAACTACAGTGAGAGCTATACAGAAGGAGATAGAACCTAAGGAGTTTCTGGATAGGCTGCAGAGACAGGGTTCTGTTTTGGTGTAGGATTAAAGTTTGGGACAGATATGCATAATTTATTATTAGATCTTGCCAGATACATACTCTATGTAGGCGTGTGTAGAGTTTTCAGCTGTTTATTGATACCTGAGTCTCTGCTTTGACTGCAGCCAGGGTGATGATAAGACTTGAGAAGGGTTATTTAAATCTCATTTATTCCAGGTGGATCTGAAAATACTGAAATCTAAGGTTTTGGGTGATGTTTCTTCTAGATATTTTGAGAGATCTCACATTTCAATAATGACTAATGGTGAATTCCAAAACTTTGACATCATTTACAACATAGACTCTCTAGTTTCAGGCAGCCTTTGTGTTAGGATATTTCAGAAAACAAACAAAACCATACCATTGGCAAAACTGTCCTTAAGCAGTTGAATAAAATCTTTCTGAGAATTTCAGCTAAAATATGATCGCACTGTGAGGAAAATGAGCAGCATTTCTGTTTGTCTGCATTTATAAAGAGGGTGGGATATCAGCAGATAGGACAGCTCAGACAGTCAAAACTTGAGGCTTTGAAGTCAAATTCATACAGTGCTGTACATCAAAATCATGCCTTGATAAACTTAATAAACAAATACAATAAATACAACACAGACCAAATATTCACTTTCTACTTTTGGGAAGGAAGAACTACTGTATTTCAAAGTAATGAAAAGAAGATATCAAAAATCATAAAATCATAGCATGATTTGCATTAGAAAGGACCTTAAAGATCATCCCTTTCCAGCCTCCATGACACTTTCCACTAGACCAGGTTGCTCCAAGCGACATCCTGGGCTAGAACGAGTCCAGGCATGGGGCATCCACATCTTCTCTGGGCATCTGTTCCTGTGCCTCACCAACCTCACAGTGAAGAATTTCTTCCTCAGGACACCTAATGTAAACCTATCATCTTTCTGTTACCACTTGCCCCATCAATACAGGCCCTTGTAATAAGTTCTATTCACCCTAGACCCTGTTGTCTACCCGGGTAACTTGGTTGAGGGAACTGATGCTGACAATTGTACTACACTCATGGTTGAAAATGCATATGTGAAATATAACTTTCCTTAGTAAACTAGTAATAATATTACCTTTAACAGTGACTTGTGAAATTGGCATGTATGGAAAAATCTATAACTTTTGCAGTTTTGTTACACATTCAGACACAAATACACACACACACATATGTATATATATATATGCTTTTCAGGATTCTCAGAGGAGTTATGGTGAAGCTACAATTTAGGTGTAGCTATGACATTGGTTTGGTAAATTATGCTATCATGTGAGGCTGAATAAATCATTGGGAACATAATGCAGATGCTACTCACTGGGCTATCAAGCATGATCTTTTTCTGTCTTAGGCAGCCATACCACAGAGGCTCATCTAAATATATTAAACTCCACTTTATAATAATTTAGATTTCTTACCTTCCAATGATAGCCCACTTCAGAACCATTCTCCTCTGATGGTCAAACCTCTCCTAATATCTAGCTTAACCTTCATGATGGACAGTTGAATTTAAATGTACATACTTAAACTAAAAAAAAAAAAGATCGGACTTTGCAGATAGCAATGCAATTTCCTCAGGAAGCAGCTGGCTCCTGGGCTGGAAAAAACTTTCCCCACAGAGATATGGAATTCACTGTGAGTTAATATACCTGACATGGAGAAGGGCAAATTAGTTTCATATTGCTGTGCTTATAGTGCTTTATGTCTTCAAAATGTCTGGGGTATCACTACCCTGTCCTGAAGATATTTAAGCCTATTATCAAGGCTTGGAATTCTTTTCATAAAGCTGCTGGTGTTAAGTATATCTTTTTCACAGACAGCCATATTGTCTGTCTAAATAACATTTTCTCTATCAAAAAAATCCCCAAAGCAACTCTACTCAAAAAGAGATATAATGAAATAAATGTGGAAAAAGAGCTGCAAAAATAGAACTAAAAATATTTGAAAAGTATCTCTGAATCAGTTCAGGTAATATATGCCTTCTAGAACTTGAGAAATGGAATTTAAAAAGGTATTTATGTAACTGAAAGAAAACAAGGCAATATAGCAATTTTTGTGTTTATTTTGATGATGCAAACCCACCAGCAGAAAAAGAAAAATTGATAAAACCCAAGGAAATCATTACATATGTTACCTTATTTCTTGCAGTTTTGAATTTGTACTGCATTGACGGACCAGTTAATTACCTCTGTAAAATCGATCTGGATTCAAAATTGTATGTATTTGGTTGTTAAAGATTAAATTGTAAATAATTCATAAAACATGAAAATTAATCAAATAATTCTGACTTTAAAGGCTCTCTTGAGGGAAAACAAATTCTTCACATGGCTGCGTTCTGCTATGCCTCTGACTTTTTATTTATAACCTGGTCCTAGAATTCTACGTACGATGTAAGACAAACTAAGTCTGTTAAAGAAGAAATGTTCCCTTGACTAGGCGGACTATAAACCTATGTTGACTTATTTATGAATATTAAATCTTTTTATGAGAAAAAAAGTAATTTTACCATTTTACCCTAGTTTTGAATGGCAATAAATTCTAAATTGCATTGTTTGATAACTGTTAGATCATTAAAAATAAAAAAAATGTTACTAATGTATTTCCTCTAAAGCTAACTTAAAGTTTTATTTAAATATTTTTTTTCAATGGTAATAGACTAAAATGAAAGACATATCTGTTTTCAGTGCACACTTTTTTGGGGTTTTTATTGCGTTTTTTTGGGTCACATTTCTCTGACTGTGGATGGACTAGCATTTTATGCAGCAGGGACATTGGAGCTGTATTAACTGAGAATATTTCTTAAGTTTCCTGTACAGACTTGTGTTCTAATCTTGACACTGTATCTTTGTAGTGTCTCTTTTGGATATAAATTCACAGAAGTACTGAATATGTATCATAGACTTCACATACACTTAGAAGCAAATTTATATATGAGTAATGAAGAGAAAGGATAGATTTCTAGGTTCTGTAGTCAGTTTTATCTGTAGCCTTACTCCCTTCTTTGCAGTCTTCTCAGATCTCTCTAATGAATACACAATAAAGCCAGGTCACTGAAAAGTCATCTGCCAGATCACCTACTGATTTGAATGGAAGAAAATGGTGTGGATCATAAAGTGGCACTATAAAGTATGAGTCACGGAGATATGATAACAGAGACTGCATTCCAAGCTCTGCTCTAAGTTATTTAAATCAGTGCGGCTGAAGTCTCAGTATTGTCTCATTTCAAAAATCTGTTCTGCCACAGTATCAGAACTAAAATTTTGTTTTAAGGTCATCTTCAGTCAGATTTATTCACATGGAATTTCTGAGATATAACTTTCATACCTAACACTATCTTATGGAGAAAGAAATTAAGTAAATATTTAGATGCATACACTTACTGTTCCTCAATATATTTAAACACATTTACATATCAGAGTAGCATAGATAAGACTAAAACCAGACAGATGAATGAAACACATATCACTAATAAAGTGCATAGAAACCAACTTTCACATTGATTGTGAAGCCTGTCCTCTTGTTTTTATTTATTAATTTACCTAAATTAAAAAAAAAAAAAATCTATTTAACTAGGAACATATTTTCAATATTCTAAACAAGTCCCCAGTGGAAAGGGAAAACATTTTGACAGCTTTTAAAATAGCAAGCAGGTGTTTCTTCATTTAAATTATTTCAATTTAAAACTCTAAACTACTTTACTTTTTTTTCTATGTTAATGCAAATTATCATAAAAGTACTTCTGCCAATACTCATCGTAATCACAGATCACTCTATTTCTATAAGTTCTATTTTGAGGGCCTCTGTAGTTTCCGTGGTATTAACATTTTCTGTATTTTAATTTTTAAACTACAATTAAGTTTACTTCCATTTCTGTCATCATCTCTTTCAACAGTATATTAATTTTCCTATCACGTTACATAGAAGTAGGAATTTTCTATTTTCCTCTTGTATTGCAAAGATATAGGGACTTGTCTTCAGACCTCAGAGAATGCTATAATTTTTTTGTATCTTCCATGATACCTTAATAAATATCCATTCTTGATTTATTATCTAAAAAAATTATTGTCCAACTTTTGCCTTCATTTTGAGAAAAAAAAAAAACAGTTTATGTTGGCTCTTATGTGAAAACCAGATAAAGGAAATACATTTCTTATAAGGCATCATTTAATAGTGTAGTAGGCTTTGGGATTTTCTTGCAATTCTGTTCATTAATGTATATTATGTTTGAACAAACTACTCACTATTATTAATCAGAAATTATTGAACACTTATGACCAGCAGAGATTTCAGCAGCACACAGATGCTACAGCTTTCTGACACTTCCTTTTTCAGAGTTTTAAAAAGTCATTTAGCTGCTCAAGACAATCTCCTGTTTCTTTACAGTTCCTTGTATCTATGACCAGGGAGATTTCTTCTCAGTTACCTGTTGGCACAAATTTAAAGGCAGTGACGAGAGCAGTGACACCAATCCTGCTACGCTGGCAACTTTTGGTCTTGCACAGAGCTGTCCATGCTCAACCAGCCCGAGCTTTCTCCAGGATGATGCCCTGCCTGGACAAATGTGGAAGGAGAACACAGGGGAAAAGAGGGAACAGAAACCTTATGGCACAACTGGAAGTAAAAGAGCTTGTCTTATCTAGACAGAGAATATAAAAAGGCTAAGAATGCATATGGTCACTGTCATCTCACACAGAGCAGGAGGGACAGACTGAAGAGCTATTGCAAATAAAAGCCAATATCAGGTACAAACTGGCCACAAATTATTTCAGAAGTTAAAGAAAAGTTATAATATTACTCCTAAATCTTACACTTTTACTGTCAGATTTCACTATCAATAGAATTTTCAGTGCAATAACATCAGGACAAACCTCCTGAAGTTTTTCTTTAGATTGAAGATGATTTTCAGATGGAATTTGTATGTTGTGGTGCTTGAGACAAAAAAGCACTGAACTGGCACTACATGTCTCCTCTGCTTCAATATTCCCAAATAATCTCAACTGACCTCTCCAAATGGCATAGGATTAATTGAATTTTTTCTGTCATTTCACAGAGTCTTTTAAAAGGTAGGTGGTGTGATTTGATAGACTGGCCCTCAGTGTGCCTGGCACCAGGAAGATCTGAGTGCCATGAAAAAGTTTGCAATGATCACAGACCTGCAGAACTGAAAAGCTCTTCAAGTGACAGGAAAAGAGATTGTTGCCTTTTTTGCTTTTGTGAACTCTTCTATGTACTAGAAGTCTGATGTAATTTTGTTTTTCCTTCATTTTTGAGGTTAAACAGCACATTAAGCTTTCTTACATAATTTTTCCCCTGAGGTTCATTTGACTCAATCAGTTTGCTCAACTCACATTTGAAGTATAACTGACAATTGAAAACACAATTTTTCATTTGGAGTCCTAGGAGCACCTTGGAAGAGGTCTCCCATTTTTTTTCACACCTGTGAAATTTTAACACTGTATGAGAATGAGGAGTTCACTTTTCATTTTCATTTGATATCTACTTTATAACTCATTTACATGTCCAGTAAAGATCTTGAAAAAGGATATCTTAAATGTTTACATAATGTCTAGCAGAAACTGCTCCTATACCCAGTTGTATGTTCTAAGAAAACTGAAATGCATGTAAAGACCTTGTAAATGGCTGTTATTTCTATTACTGCTAATGAACATCATGTTTCAAAGTTATTTAGACATTTAAAAACTACCTTTCTCCCCTAAATTCACTAGAAATTCCCAAGGTCTTAGCTCTCCAGTAAGACCTGACATCATTTTAAAAATGGGCACAGAGTACAGTGTGAAATTATTCCAGCACACTGGATAAAGACTTCTGCATGCCTGATGTCATGTTCATTGAGCTAATTTAGGTTTCACAAATTACAATAACATTGCGCATCAGTTTACTTTGTCTCATCTTAGAGCTGCTGTTTTCCGTGAAAGAAATGGATAGGCAGAGTAAAAGCTCTTAAACAACACGACAAAGTAGAAACAGAATCCGTAAGGTTGGAAAAGACCTTCAACATCATCAAATCCAACCTTTGACTGAACACCGCCATGCCAACTAGACTAGAGCACAAATTGCCATGTCCTGCTGTTTCTTGAACACTTCCAAGGATGGTGACTCTACCACCTCCCTAGGCAGCCTGTTCCAACTACCATTTCAGTGAAGAAATTCTGCCCGAACCTCCCCTGGTGAAACTTTAAGACTTTTTCCTCTTATCCCATCCTTATCACTGCTTGCCTGGGAGAAGAAACCAAACCTTTCCTTGTTACAGCCTCCTTTCAGGTAGCTGTAGAAAGCAAAAAAGTCTCCCCTGAACCTTCTTTCTCCAGGCTAAACAGCCCCAGTTTCCTCAGCCACTCCTCATATGACTTACTCTCTCTCTAAGCCTGTGAATTCAATATCCCCTATATTCTGAGATCACTGTATCATCTGAAATAAAGGGGGAGCAGGAATGGTGGCAGGAAGATCATCATGAACCAAAAATTTTAAAAGAGCTATGTTTTCCATTTTCTTTGAGTTAGTGATATGTGCTTTTGACTTTAAAAAGAAAGAATATTTTACTTAGCAAAAGCCTCTAATTATTAATAATGGAGGAAAAACAAGAATTTAAGCTAGAGAAAAATGTCTTTAAAGTTGTCATTATTTCTTTAAGTGGTTGTAGGTTTTTCATAGCAATGTGACTAAAGGATCTATCACAATTCTTATCTTCTAATTCCCTCTTTTTATAAGTTTGTGTCACACTATTACTGTTATTTAAAAGCAGAAGTTGGCATTTAATTGCTTAATAATTACTCAGTTGTAGAGCATTTGTAAAGATTAATGACAAACTGACAGACGTTGATTATCCTCTGTGTAGTCAAGGCTACACTGCACAGAACAAAAGTGGAATACGAAGGTACAGGAGATCTATTCATTTCCCTCTATTCCCAAACAGTGGCACTACATTTACATATATATTTGTGTGTATATATGTGTACACACGTGTCCATGCATATAAACCATAAAATGGTTTTCTGCTAGTAGCAGTGCAGTCATCCCAACAGTGATGATGACAGAGTAGATTTGTTTGCTACCTGTGCAAGTCACAACTCTTTATTCTCACAAGAAAGGAGTCTACAGTAACAACAGCTAAAAATACCAGCTCATAAATACTGTTTATTGCTATAGTGAAGTAGCACCAACATCATGCAAGAAAAGAATATTAAAATATAAAAAAGACATAAAAATGAAAATAAACCCCAAAAAAATTAGTGGATGTGGCTTGAAGTGTTAATAAAACAAAATTCATGACAGATATGGGAACTTTGACATGGTAAAAGCACAGAATGGAATGGAGTTCTACATTTCTGCAGACTCTCCACTGTCATCTGAGCTCCCTGATTAGTACCAAGACTGCCTTTAAGTCACAGGTTTCACTTTTTCATTCACATAAATCAAGATCACAAAAGTTCAGGACCTTAAGACTACAAAAATCTATTCCTTAATAATTTCAAACAGCAACATCCTGTCTATTCTACATGTTCATCGAGCATTGAAAAAAAATCTTTCAGTGGGAAAATTTCTGCCTTGTGGGACCAAAGAAAGATTTAGAATTGTACAGTTAAGTTTTGACAAGACAGAGATGGATGTGTACCAGGTTCCTTATTTATAATGATACTAAAGACAGTCCTTTTTCTGTATCATAGTGATTCAATCATAATGATTTTTTTTGCATAGTATACATAATGTTTATAAGTGAATGCATGCATGTATATATACAGCATATGTATGGTAGGTATTGTACTTAAATATATACAAACATGCACTATATGTTATACTATATGCCATGTATTATACTACAAGGGTGATTATAATTATTATTGCATACAAATAAACAAAATTGCAAATAAGCAATACATTTATATCCTAAAGTTTTTTGTTCAGACTCAGATCTGTTTCAGTCATAAAATCTCCCTAACACAGAGTTATTTTTAAGTTTTTGAGACTGTCCACTGTGAATTACTTCACTTCTAGAAGAGAATTTCACCAATTTAAATATAATGATATGAGTAATGATTTCATGAGGACTTTTAGGCAGGAAATAATGACATCAGCCATCCACTTTAGCCAACCGAATGAGGTATTGTACTGCTTTCAAGGCAAAGCACCTGGAGTGCTCTGCTCCCTTTATCTCAGTCCTTAAACTTTCAGGATTAAAGGGTTTTGTCCTAACTTGCTTCATTTAAAAGCAGGCTTTAAAGCTCCTAGTGCAAAATTTATTACTGAAATATTGGGGTCTAACCTTCTTCCATTATTACAACTTAAAACAGATATGCTAACACTAAAAGTAATTACAATGGGAGTTTGAAGGAAAAAGACCTCTCAGTTCAGACCTGGCACAGGTTGACTCTTACAAAGGTATATTTCTGTTAACTTTCCCAGAGACATTCCAGATTAACAGATGTGGTGGAAGTGGCGCAAACACAAGGAGATAACTCCTATCAAACTCAAAGGCTTAACCTCTTGGTTAAAGTGATGTTAATGAAGGAGTCAAACTGAGCATCTCCTTTTCCACTCTCCTTTCATGTCTGTTTTGGTTAATGTAAGAATAATAGTAGCTTATTATTCTTTCACACAGAACAGTGTATGCCCCCAATACTACTTTTGCTTGAACATGGCTAGATTTTTTTGACTGAAATTTTAGTTTGAAAGGGTATTTGAGGTATTGCAGGCCCTTTGTAATACCAAATGGACAGATGAAAGGGGACTCTCTCTCTCTCTAGGTGAAGTCTTGTTTGTTTTCATAATTTTTATGCTGCCCACCCCTTGATGACATCAGGATATTACTGGGATGGTAGGCAGTACACATGGGCAACTACAGCTCTGACTGGCACAGGGGTCTCTGACCTGCAAGGGCTTTAACTGTGAAGGGGTTCAAGGGGCTGAGGGTGCTCCTTGCTGGTTCTCTTCAGCCTTCTCTTCAGAGCTGCACCACCAGCCTGGCCCCTGACCCATGGTTGTGGGGCCTCACCCTGTGGGGTGCCCTGTGTCCTTCTGTCCTCTTCAAGGCAGTTTCTCCAGCCTGTGCTTGCTCCCCTGCAGGGCTACCCTCCTCCCCCTCAGCATGAGCTGCCTTTCTGTCCTCTCCAAGCTGGATTCATGCCCAGCTTGGTGAAAGGGCACGTTTTGTGAAGCATTAGTCCTTCCCACAAAACTATATAAATGTAAGAGTGTTCAAGATTTAGACCAATGCTCCTGCCCATACCGCTCAGATTTGTGACCAGCCTATGTTTGGCTGATTGCCTGATTGCTTATGCCAAGAAGGTCTGGAAAGATGGGAACAACATTTACTGCAATTTTAAAAGAACTTCTACTTCCACCAGCTCCAAACAGAAATGTACCATCTTACAGTGCTACATTTCATTCATACAGAAAAAGAATACTGGCTTCTCTGGGTTTTTTTCCACAGTAAGTTAATCTTTCTCAGATAAAAGTTTTCAATAAATCTGTTGACATGCAGGTGATACTGCTCCAGCCTCCATGTGGATGATGTGTTGAACATGAACATGATGCACATACAGTCACCATGTGAAGTGTGGACTCCAGCAGCACTGCAGTAGCAGCACACGTAGAAGTAATAGCAGTATTTTTTCCCAGAGAATACAGAACTGAAGAATGCCATTCTCTGTCTTTAGTCATTCTTAAATACAGCTCCAATGTGCTCTCTTACACCTCAGTCCAGCAAAAACTGGATTATCCCACTTCTGGATTTTTGCTATAGTTAACAATTGAATGCTTTATTCTGACAGAAACTAGAGTAATCTAACCTTGAGATACAACTACAATTAAACATATCAGTTTATGGAAAATGGGCATTGCAAGTGACCAAACAGAATATAGAGATGTTTTGCTGAAAATCGTAAATGTTAATCGTAAATGTTCTGTTAATGTTTCATATTAAAACAGTATTTCCACCATCTCTCCTATTATTGTACAGGAGATGGACACTGTTAAAACTATCTCAATATATGTCCAGCAGCTAACAAATTAGCTTGTTAGCACAACAGGCTAGCCCGAGAATTCTCTAAAAGAAATATCTTCAGGAATTACTAGCCTTCTGGAATTAGCAGTCATCCTCTATTATAGCCCATATATCACAGCTGCAATGTACTTAATGTTCATCTAAGCTTAGTTCATCACATCTCCTTCTGTTATAGTCTGAAGTGCAGCTGCTGTATTTTTTTTGTGAGTTCCCTAATTTACTGCAGGATTCTCATTACTTCAGTATGTCATGTATTGTTGATTTTTGTCTGCTTTTTTGCATGCAATTCATCTTCCTGTAGCTCCATTCATGATCTATGAGGCAAATGATTTCACCTGTCAGCTTGCAGTGCCTCACAGATCTGCTGCAAATGAACACATGGGAGGCTAAGGTGAAGAAGCAGTCTGTGATTTGCTTGTTTCTGGGCTGTATCTAAGCTGTGCACAATTCTTCTCCATTTATATTGAAAGTGGTTGTTTCATCCTCTGGTTCAATAAAACATAATGTCTGTATGAAGTGTTAGGTTGCTGCTGTGTTGCATGCAGTGTTGAAAATAAGCAAAAGAAAAACAGATATCTTTCCTGTATATAAAGCTTGCAGGGATATTGCTGTGCTAAATATAGCTGAAACACACAGCTCTGGATGTGACAGTCTTAATATGATCACCACGTTTTAGGGGCTGCAACTGAGAGCTGTCTGTGTTTAGTTGGAGAGCATATGGGTTGCTATTTCAGATACTACCAGTAATATGGCTGTGTGTTTATATATATAGAACCAGGTGAAAATGTTTCTTTATATTCTAGAAACCTATTCTGAAATTATTTCATGAGCGAGTCCAGAACTATGGGGGAATATATTCTTCTGTCAGAATAGACAAAAGCATGGTTTATAGGGCATTACTGTGTATTCCTACTCCAGCTTTTCTGTAGTAAATAGACATTCACCACAAAATTCCCTTAATCTTCTTTCAGAGCTATTTTATTACTGTATTTCAGAAAAAATAATTATATACTCTTTGAAATAAGACTAAAAACATTCTTGTTCCAAATCCCCTCAGAGTGTCTTACTCTCCTTCCAGGTTCTGGACAGAAGGACTTGTGACTCTTGCCCAATAAACATTTTACTGGTGGCACAAAATCCAACACAGTGTTCTTTTTGGCTGCTTAGCTTGTTTGAGTACTTCTTGTGAATAAGACTTTTCCCACTGGCTGTCCTGACCATGATTCTGTTTTTTTTTTTTGCTGATGGTGGTGGTAAGTTTTTGTTTTGTTTTTGTTTTGTTTTTTTTTCCAGTTATGAAAACTAATTTTGCTGAGGATATAAATTTTTCTGCATCAAGAGTGGCTTTTATGGTTAGGTAAAGCAATAAAAACTGCATTACAGAAATGCTGATTTGTCACAGTTATAATTTTAATAAAGTCAGAAAGACTTCTGTGTTTTTACATAATTCAGGCAATATATATGTGCAGTATATGTCAAACACTGTGGCACAGATTTGACAGAGGCAATAAGTTGTAATTCTGATACCATCTAATGCCTGGTGTTTAAAGAGACAATCAACTACTCACTAGAAAGTCTCTGTCACATAAGATCTGCTATATAGGTCTATATGTACCTGTCTGTGCTTATGGCACTTATCTGCTTTCTTCAGGGAGACAAATCTTGTCTTTAAAATACAGTTATGAATGCTTTGAGTGGTACAGAAATACAAATACTACTCTCAAAATTTTACTGTGATTGATGTTTATTGCACCTGCCTACTGCCAAGCAAAATCCAGAAGTCATTATTTTCTTGAGTAATTTTCCAATATTATCATAATACTTGAGCAGAAATTGAATAACAAAAAAGTGAAATTCTTTTTTTAGTACATTATGCTAAGATGTAGTTATGGATTTAATAATGATGAAATAAGAATATCTTTCACAATGTTTTATTTGTAATTTGCCTCTTTGTGTGATCACGCCATCTAAAACTCACCCATAATAAGTTCTCAGCAGTCTTACCCAACTATTGAACCCCCTGCCAAACTCAAAGATAAGTCCTTCTTGTCCCATTGCTCCACCCTCTAAAATTTTGTTGAAGAGAGAGATTCAGTTCCTTCTTCTTGAAAATAAAAATTGTGAGAACCCTGTGATTATCCATTTCTTCTGGTAGCAGCAAGTTAGCCAGTCACCTGGACAGGTCCATTCAGCAGAAAAGAAAAAATTGGTATTTACCAGTTCTGTCTCTATGCAAGAATATTCCCTGTAGTATGGTGGGGTGCATTACAGGGAGTTTAGAGGCAAGGTACCACAAATCTCCAGGACACCAAGGTTCACTGTTTGGCTATTTATGAACAATCACAATTGAGCAGGACCATTTGTTGAATACAAAACACTTTTCAGAAACAGTCCAGAGACATTTACAATATTTTTCAGTGTAAAGGTTTTGATTGAGAACAAACACTCAGGAGAGAAAGGCTTACATCAAAAGTTTGACCTTTTCAACAGGAAGCAAAAATTTTGACACACTTCCAGTTTGAAGTGGCATTTAAAAGGCTTTGTTTCCATGCCAATGCAGAATAATCTGGAACTTAAAAACTGTTAGTAAACCAAAGCACTATTTTCTAGCAAGCTTTACTTTTTACTTTTAACTAGAATAACTTAAATATTTAAAGATATTTGGATGGAACAGCACAAAAGTTGAATATTAATATAATAGTTTCTTATGCAATTTGTAATTTCATTATTAATATCAAACATTTCTTAGAATCTATCAAGTCACTTCATCATTAATCTTTTTTTCTTATTTTTAAAAAAGCAACATCTATTGCTTAGATTGATGTAACACTGAGAATATATATTATACATGAATATTTTAGAACACTGAATGACAACCATACAATTGGACAGACACATAACCTAAATAATTGCTGCTCAAATAAAAAATTGCAGGCGTAATGGTTTGTAACACTCTTTTCTAGTTTTTTTATTCTTTTAGTAATCTTTTTGTAGTTTTATACTAGATGAAATCCATTTACTGAACTGGGCATTCCTAAGTCTTTAAAAAATACATCAGAACAGTCCCAGCTGAAAGTAGCATTTAGTCATCATTGATTTCTGTGCAGGGATCATCAAAACATATGAACTGAAAAGATCAGAGTTTCCAAATCTTACTTAGAGTATGCAAGTGTACAATTAGTGCTAATAAAGTGAAAAAGACTTTTCAAATGATTTCCACAGTACTTGCAAAAATACATTTGGAAGAAAGGAAATCTCATACTGTCACATTTCCATACAGCTTTTTTCCTTCTATTCGTCATAATTTCATGCCGAAAAAAATTATACCTATTACAAACATTGCAACAATGAACCTTGATTTAGACTTGCAATAGGGGAATGTGTCATTAGATTAAATGAAACCCTAAGTAGTGTTTTTATTCATATTTATCTTAATGAGTTAATTTACTATTTTTTTTCACCTTGTAAGGGTATCAAGAGTCCTCAGTACCTATTCTGGACCCAGTTTCATGCATGCCGCTTGAAAAAAAAAACAACTACAAAATATGGAATGATAGTTTGGGAAAATAAAATCTAGAAAGCAGACACAAGCTATGCAATAAACACTTTTTTTACTGACCTCACCACATACTTGGTATTTAATCTTGATAAAAGGATCACTCATATAAACTTTATGAGTCTATATGAAATGGTTCCATATTTTTCTGTATATGTAATTTAGGTCCCAAAAGTGTCATTGTAAAGATGTATCAAAGAAATCATGGGTGCAGAGACACTTCAACCACACGTTTATGAGGAGCATAACCTCAGGTATCAAGATCTGGGAAATTCAAAGATAAAGAGCAGATGCCATGAATCTGCTAAAACCCCAGAGCAGCAGCCACCTTTGCTGACCTTCAGGTCTGCCATGGAAATTGCACAATTGCACTGCTTTCTAGAGTCAACCTACTTGGTTGTAAACACGACCAAATTTTAACTCGCCCAAAGCATGTTGAAGCTTCTATCAGTCACTGCTAAAATAAATACTGCAGCAGACACCAAAGTAATAATTCCCACAGGAAAGATACTGGAGACAGTCTGACAATTTTTTCTTAGTACACTTCAACTTGTACAAGAAAAGAAGCTGAAAAAGACTCCAACTTTCAGAAATTAACAACCATCATGGAAAAATTTGGTGACCCAATTACAGCAAATGCACTTCAAAGCTAGAAAACATTTTACACTGTAATTGTAAAGTTGTTCTTAATAATTGTTTTTTTCTGAGACAACACTTGGACATTACAGAAACCCCCGCATAATTTTTGGAGCTGTTTGGTACTTATTGTTGTTTTTATACATTCTACATTAGAAATCTACATAAAATCACATGTAAACAGCAGTTTTTAAATGTCAATATGCCTGAGATAGAAGTTTCTCTGCATGTCATTGCTGAATTTTAATTTTTTTAAACAAGTTCCCTAATAAAACATTATAATTGTCAGTCTAAGTAATTTAATCCATTGCAACACCTAGATACTCATAACAGGATCATACTATAGCAAACAAGCTTTCCTGATCTTTGGAGTTTTTTGTCATTCTTTGACAGCCTGGTTAGTAGATGTTTATGCTTCATGTAAAGTTGAGTTCTTTAAGCAATTAGTAGAAGAGATTCAATATTCTAATAATTGATCTTATTCTTATTTTAGAAAAATAAGAAGATAGATATCAGCATTTTTTCCAGGTAGTTGATTTATAAGTGTATTTTCAGGATAGGAAACCATTTGTCTATAAAGGTTTTGGATGAAAATAGATTCACTAAGAAACAAAAAAATAAATACAATTTATAACATTTGTCAAAAGGTTTGTAAGAATTCCTGTATTACATTTTAAATTTTTTTAATATGAATTCATGAAGATATTAAATGACACAAACAATACAGTTAATATAAGATAGAGCCAGTTCTGTTTTTCAGTCTGAAATGTCTGTGGCACTGGAGTGAACTTTGAGCCCTTAGTAATTTTATAAATGGTAAGCAGTTGAATTCAATATTTATATATATTATATATATTTATATATTCACTAGCAGCAAATTCTCAGCATTGTTGTTTATTATTAAAAAGACAAGGACAACTAAGATCTCTTTAATATATCTCTTTGAAGTGGTCTTTATTCCTGAAAGATTCAGAAAATTCAAAAATAAATTTGATGCATGCTAAAGGGATATGGGTATGCAAGATGTGTGCTGCAGAATATGTCCTTCCTCTCTTGTCTTCTGCTTGCTTTTCAACTTCTTCCAAATGCTTTATTCTACTCATAGAGAAAGTGAAACACCGGGAAAAGGAGAGGGCTAGCCTTGAGTTTTAGACACCTATTCTGTAAGGATTGGTGCAACGTAGGACATTTGTTTTGTAAGAACATCTGGTTAAAAGGCCAAGACAAGGAACAGGAAAAGCAAAAAAAAAAAGAAACGCATACAGACTCATGAAGGAAGTAGTTCATGAAACCTGCCAATGTCGCAGGTTCCATCCTTGTATGGGCCATCCATTTAAGTGTTGACTTGTTCATTCTTCTGGGTCCCTTCCAACTCAGACTATTCTGTGATTCTGTGAAAACCAGAGCTGCTAGATGGGCTGGTAAAGGCATGAGGCCTCTGGTGACTCTGGGCAGATCAATCACAACTTTGTAATTGGTTAAAAAGGAAATTTGAGTATTCTGGATTTGGTGTGAAAGAGAAAACTTACTATAGGGTATTAATAAAAAAAAATTTAAATGCTTGGAGGGATTATGGGAATTTGCTAAATTTATTATAGACAGCTTAGAAGGATCAAATATCAGAAAAAAATGGATAGAAGCTATTGTAGAAGGCAGTCTCATGTCAACAAACTGCACTTGCATGAGTCCTGTCTGTGATCATGGTATGGTCTCTCCTTGCTTCTTGGTAAATTCCTGTTTCTGTCCTTACAGAGATCTGAGTGAGTGCTCATCCTCTTTTGTGTGTGTGTGTGAGATGCTAGCAAACCCAACTCAGACTGACTGGGGAGAAGTCTAGCTGGCTGGTCTAGGAGCTGGATATGAGTGGAACCAGGCCTGGGCCAGGCTGGAAAAGGTTGAGGGCTTTGCGTCATTTATATGAGTGTTATTTGTATGTATTTGATGCATCTAAAGGCACTGCAGTCCTGTCTACGCTTGCCTGCTGCTGGTCAGTCATATCTACTTGCGTGTGTGTGTTAGAGAAATATGCTCATCTTTGCTACTGGCTGAATCTTGTACAGAGCACAACAGGAACTTCAGATTTCCCTGGGGTCGTGAGGTTCATTGGGTTCAGGTTTTTTTTTGAGGTGACATAATTTAAGTTGTCCTTAGAATGGTTAAAATTTTGCTTGAGTTACCTTTCTTTCCCTTTTCTTTCCTTCTTTCCTTTTTTTTTTCTTTTGGAGAAGTATTGCAACACTGATTACAATGAGGATTATTTTTCAACATAGCAAAGTATTGAAATGCCATGTGCATTTAGGAGGAAGAGTGTGGGTTTGGGCTTGCTGGTTTTTTTTTTCTTTTTTGTTTTTATTTTAATTTTTGAATATGATCTGTGTTTCCCTTATTGCAGCTTGTCATTTTCTTGTTATTTTGGGACTGTGGTGTTTTTTTTAAAGTAAAATCTAGTTCTTTCTGTTTCCCATTATATTATTGCTAATCTAATGACTAAATAGAGCCTTCATAAGGGTAGGCATAAAGAGACATACTTTAATACTTTTTGCATAAATGTTGGTTTTTTGCAAGGGAAAAAGCAGAATTCCTTTTCAGAACATAATTAATTGGGTGGGTTTTTTAATCAACATTATGTCAAAGGCTTTGTACAAGTTTATATGTTCAGAATTTTGCATGCATGAGAAACACTGGAAAATTATGTTTGTGGTGACCTATTTTCCTGTTCCCATTTTTCACATTTTTACTACTGATTATTGCAATACAGAAGGGTTGTATTTTGCTGGCAATCACTCACTGATGAAAAGGAGGTGATGGTGTGTGCAATGCAGGAGGTATCTTCCCAGGAGTCATCTCATCAGAAATTGTGTTGCTTATTTTTATAAGAAACTTACCTATTTTCATGCTGCTTAGCATTGCACAGAGACTGGTAATTTACCCTTTAACTTTGCCTGGTTATTTTGGAGTCTTTGCAATTTTTTTCACACTTAGACATAGATTGATGTATGCCTGCCAAAATTGATGATATTTATGAAAACCTCATCTTTGAAGCTTGTATTGTTGGATGAGTTCAAATGATTTCACATCATAAATCTGTGAGTCTTCATCTATAAATGTGAGTCTGCTTTGCTGCCATTTAACCCCGGCTTTGCAGAGAAAGAGAACCAAGGCAAAAAAATACTTGGAAGTCAGAAACACTGAGAAGCTCAATGAGAATATTCCTTTTTTAAAGTATTTTGTGGCAGAATATAGGTTATTTTAACTAGAAGCTACTCTGAACTTATGGATGGATATATAGAGATAGAAAGTTATCATTTCACAATGATATAGTGCTTTAGGTTTTACTTCCTCAGAGCCTGGATGTCTGTGTCTACAGAGACAGGTACAAATCGACCCAGGTTCTCTACCCATAACCTGAGCTGACTAAACAGAGCCAGCTTTAAAGAATGTCTGAGTATCCAAGCTAAGGAGCTAATATTCTGCTAAGGGGCATATGCAGAAGCACAGTGCATATTGGCATGGTCATAGCATTGACACAGCTCTGAATAAAGACAGAACTGTCCAGATGCAACTGCACAGACACATGTAAATACATCCTCTGGCAATACGTCATTTAAAGCATTTCAAAATACTATAAATTAAGCATCAGATACTTCTCTATGAAAAGGGTAAAACTTCTATTTTTTGATTTGTTTGTCCTTTAGCCCTTGTCTTTTTGCCTTGTCTGGAATTACAGACAATTTCTGTGCAAAGCCCAATGAAGTCCCAGTTTCATAGGAAACCTTTGAGAACTGCTGAAAAGAGAGCAAACTAATTGTTCTCATAATTTATGTTCCTGATTTAATTGAAGCAGGTAGGGTAGAGTTGTGAATCCAAGTTCTTCAATTAAAGAATGCTTAAAAATTAGTAAAACCAAACAGCATTCAAAATGTCCACTGTAGAATATTTTGATATTTATATTCTTGTGTTTTTTTCTATCAAGAGAGCACAATAACACATCCTGCAAATACCCAGCAGATAAGGAAAAACTCCCTACTTTTATGTATTTTCAAAACCCTGTGTATTTATGTTCCTATATAATACCAGAAATTTCTGAATTATTGATGAAATGTGAAGCATTTGCTTGGCCGAGTTCACTTTTTTGCTGCATCTTTCTATTGCTGCCCATCATTTCATGGGAAAAGTGATTTTGGTTGCACAAGTCATTTTTGCATCACCATGATTTCTGTCCTGGGCAATATAGGAGATCCATAATACAGAAAAACCCAACCCATACAAACTCATTTTTGTGTGTTAATGTGAAGCATTTTCATGCTGTCCTAAAGAAATTGAAACAAATGCTGGATTTTTTTCATATTAAAAATACATTATTATTGTCATGGTATTATTTCAATATTGCATAAATGGTGTTTTCTGTACAGCAATTCCTAGAATGACCTGTTGGTAGAAGTAAGCTACAGAAATACAGGTATCAGATCTGTTTTACTTATTCACTTAAAAATCAAAAGATTTAAGGACACAGCATCAACATTTGTACCTAAGACAAGTTATATTCTGTCTTGACACGAATGAAGACTGCATATCATTAACATCCTGAGGTCAGTTACAATATATAATCACTATTGCTGCAATTCTAAATTACAGTCCTTACCTATGAAAGCCAGCTTGAATACAATTGCTTTGTGATGTAGAGAATTGTAACCAATGCAAACAGATAATCTCAGAGAATTCCTGTCTGAGTGGTAATAAACAATATTTTCAAAAGTATACAAGAGATTTAGGGGCTTTAGGCTGTTAGTTTTTGTCAGGATTAGACTCCTAAATCATATAACTAGGTTATCTAAAGTAGCGTTACCATTCAAGCCAAGCATCCTGGCTTGAGTACTTTTGGTTTCTTTATTTTTACAATTTCTTTGAATTCATTTATAAAAGCAATCTAGTGGGGGGCTGGGGGGTGCAGCTTAGATCCCAGAAAAATTAGTCAGGGATTTCTTAGCAGTCTCAAAGCAATAGCATTTGTTGTGTCCATTGAGACTAGCCAAGCTTTTTCTTTTTTTTGCTACAGCATAATAATCCAACCTGAAAAGGTCTTCCCTGGAAGCAGAAGCTGGATTGGCGTAGTCTAATGTGTTGTTTTATATAGAAATCTGATTAATGTCTAGAATTGTACTAACCTATAAATTTTACTAATAGCTAGTGAGAGTTCCTCCAATAAATTAACCTTTTGATCTCTCTATTCAGCAGTAAATCTCTTTATAAGTAGGATTATAAAAGTTAATTTAATAATATCACAGGAGTTTGCATTTAATACTGTCAGAATGGATGAGCATGCCAGTTTAAAAACACAGAACTCCTTGACTACACCACAACATTTGGGACTCACTTCTTATAGCAGAAATGTATTCTATATATTTTTAAGCCAACAGTTCTATTGAATCAATTCAATTCCTTTTGGGTCATCTAATCTATAAACCTCCGCTGACTTACTTGAAACTATTTCCTTGGAAAGAATGATAGAAAAATATCAAAACCTGTTGTTCTGCAGCATTCAACCTTGCAGGGGAGAGCACAGTGTGTTTTCCATAGTGTAGTAGGATATTCATAAGAGTGAGAGGGGCATACCTTAACCCTGCTCTGAAAGTGTTATGAAAAAAGTGCCAACCTGTGTAAAAGACTGAAGAGTAGATGACAAAAGAGTTCTCCAGGTAATACATAACTTTGTGACAAGAGAAATGCAAATAAAATTAAAAAAAAAAATAATCATGCAACCCTATATTTATTTAGGCCTGTTTAATTTGCCAAAAAGTACCAAAATGTGACTGTTGAAAAACCTAACCAAACTATGAATCCAGAAAAAGACAAATATATTCTAGTGAAATAACAGTAACGCAGAGCAGATCTATTTTGCATTTAAGCAGAGATGTCAAGGTTACTCATGTCTTTTTCTTCCATGGAATACAGCAGACAGCGCATCATACTGTGTGCCTACTGCAGGACTCATCCAAGCTGTTTTACTCTATTCCTTTTCTCTATTGCAACCAATTATATTAACAGAGTAAGGCAATTTAGGGAGCGGGATAGGACAGAATAAAGAAACAAAACACAAACAAGCAGCCAGAACTTCAAAGTATCCAACTCCCCCAAAAAAATCCCATATCGCCTTCAGTACCTAGTTTACTCCAGAAAATTATTTTGCAGGTGCTACTCAGTTCACTCTGGAAGATCCCATGATTCATGGCTTTCATAACTCCCTGTGCTCTTGAATAACTCTACCTCATATTTCTTCATAACCACAGTTGCCAAGAACACACAGTATTCCCTAGGAATAAACTTAGGTGAAAACCTATGGATAAATACAGAAGGCAATCCAGCTAAACCATGAATATCAGAAAATGTTCTACTTTTATCGTTCATTCTATCTGTTCTTGAATTCAGCTAAGAATGTTCTGATTTCAAAGAAGATTTTCCTTTTACACTCTTTTAACACTGAAAAAACACATTAAACCATTAAAATAATTTAGAATACATTTTCAGTCCACCCCTGAAACACAGATTCACAATAAACTTGAATATTAGTCTTTAGTTCCACTTTGAACTATCAAGTGGGCACTGATGTCCCGAGTTATCAACTTTGTTTTTTACAGGCTAATTC